>NC_056727.1:773091658-773199158 GCF_019279795.1 Protopterus annectens | reverse complement strand
AAGAGTGCCATATTCACAGGTTTTACCAGGGTTTTGTGGAAGGCTGTTTATTGATATATATATATATATATATATATATATATATATATATATATATATATATATATATATATATATATATATATATATATATATATATATATATATATATATATATATATATATATATATATATATATATATATATACATATATATATATATATATATATATATATATATATATATATATATATATATATATAATACACACACACAAATATATATCTATATATATATATATATATATATATATATATATATATATATATATACATATATATATATATATATATATATATATATATATATATATATATATATATATATATATATATGTATATATATATGGGATCTGTACTGATCCCCAAAGGAATTTTTTACTGAAACAAAAATGGCCGGGCATACTTAAGTGAAAGTGCTTTTCACTGAAGAAGCACTTTCGCGGAAGTATGCCTGCAGCTAGAGGGTGTTGTGGGGGAATGACTGTTGCGGAGACCGTACTACAGTGAGGATAAGAAAAAAATTCCCTTCTCCTCACTGTAGTTCGATCTCGGAGTGAGAATATTAAAGTGGGGGAGTATGGGGGGTACAGGAGGGCTTGCTCCCCTGCATAAACATTCATTTACTGTTTTTTTCTTTTTTTTAACACACTTTAGCGAAAGTGCTTTTTCAGTGAAAAGCACTTTCGCTAAAGTGTGTTCAGTGATAGTGGATTCGGACTGTTGAACTTTCGTTCAACAGTCCTAGATCCATATATATAATATATATATATATATATATATATATATATATATATATATATATATATATATATATATATATATATATGTTTATAGAGAGAGAGAGAGAGCAGCACACAGTGGAGGTAAATGTAGAAATTTTACACAAAACAAATCTTATATTGTCTCAAATAACAGTGCTAATAAACTGAACGTGGCTGAGCACTCAAACTTCTGTAGTTTGGAAGAATGAATTATACTATCCATTGTAATCTGAACTCAGAATTGTTCCTTTCTTCAGTAATAGCAGAATAAAGAGAAACTGCACAGTTTTCTGTAGTGTCAGGACTTTTACTGAATTCTGAATTATCTGTATTTGATCTTATGAATATCTAAACTGAACTTCTTTGTATCTGAACTGCTGGATATTTAAACTGACTTCTGCAATCAGCCTCTGTAGAAGTCTTTAAACTGTTTTTACATTTACTGTCTGACATAGCTCTAACATACATTTACTGTTGTGTTTACTGTAGAAGTCTTTAAACTTTTCTAAGATGTACTGTTTGATTTAGCTAGAATATGCATTTTAATAAAAATAGATGCTCACACAAGGAAAATTGAAGGGGCATTAAGAGTGTGGCTAGGTGTATCTCAGCTTCTTTGAACTCGCTGTTGTAAGGATTCTGGTTGCCTCTTTGATGTCACACTGGAAATTTGAAAGCCTGTTATCTTCTTTGAAGATTATAAAGTTTTCTGATACTGTTGCTGTTAGCTGTATAATGTCCGTGTTGTCGCCTCACAGCAAGACGTTGTCACGTTCGATTCTCAGCTAGAGCGTCTTCTGTGTGGAGGCATGCGTGAATGGGAGTGCCTTCGTTGAAGATTGTGCATCAGGGCTGGTAACTTGGCACGTAAAAATCCACTACCAAACATTAGCGGCCCGGCGTTCTGCTGTGGCGACCCCTAACCGGGATAAGCCGAAAGAAACAACAACAACACTGGTAGCTTTCATTGCTGTTTTTCCTTGGAGATCCTGATATTTTCCCTCCTTTAGTCTGCATGTTTTACTGAAGTGATGTCCTTACCAAACAGTGCTGCTATGTGAAGTACACATAGGCTGACTGCTCATGAATGGCTGTAGATTTGCAGTGCTGCTATGGGGTTTTGCAACTCACTTTAACTGTCAACATAGTCCCCCCATTCCCGTTAGATGCCATTGTAAGCACCGGACTAAATATCATTATCTTTTAATTACCAGTAGCTGTACTTGACAAGTGCCAAATATCTCAGTTTCTCCTTTATGTGACAAGTCTTTCTGTACCTTTCAGAATAAAAGTATTAACTCACTGAAAGTTTGATAAAGGTGGTTTATTATTTACTAGCATTACACAGTGGAGGTAGCTGTAGAAAGTCATTAAGATCCAAACTGATACTGATACCTTCTCAAGTAACAGTGCTGATAAACTGAACCAGACCGGATAATCAGGCATTTGTTGTTCTGAAGAATGAATTATACAGTCTCTTGTTAACTCTGAACTTAAAATGTTTCCTTTCCTCTGTAATGGCAGAATCTAAACAAACTCCACTGTTTTCTGTAGTTTTTGGACATTTACTGACTTCTGAATATCTGTACTCAGTTTTATGAGAATCTAAACTGAACTTCTGTATATCTGAACTGCTGGACATTTAAACTGACTTCTATAATCAGTCTTCGGAGTATCCAAACTGAACTGGATTTTCATAGGATTATAGGATCATAGGAGGTTACTAGGCTATTGGCCCTGAGGGTCATATGAGCCTAGCTAAGAGTTTAGCTATGTTTAGACAAGTCATCACCCAAATCTCCTGTCCATAATGGACACAGGCGGAATCCCAGGGGTGTATTTTCTCTTTCCCATCCAGTTATCCAGGTTGGACTTAAAAAGGGATAATGAGGTACTCTGCTTGACATGGAGAGAGAGAGTGTATTCCACAGATGAAGGAGTCTCTGGGACAGAAATCTGTCCTGCCAACAAGTCCTATTGGTATCACAGACCAGGTTGAGGATGTGCATACAGGTGACTCATGTGGAGCTTGACATATGGATATGCAGCAGTCCCATCAAGGCAGGGTCTGAGATTGCTTTGTATGCCAGACAGAGGTCACCTCTGAGGAGTCTGTATGAAACTAAGTAGAGGGACAGGGCTTTTAGCCTATCTGTGTAGAGTAGATGTTTGAGGCCTTGGATTCTCCTATTGAGGAACCTCTGTGGTCTCTCCAGCTCCTGCATGTGCTTTGTGAGGTATATGCTGAAGGGGGTATAATATAAAATAGTGTTTAAAGCTTTGGCCAGGTCAAGGTAGGCAGTGTGCACTGTCTTCCCCTTGTCCATGGCTTTAGTGACTGTATCAAAGAAGTCGATCAGATTTAACAGACATGACTTTCCCTAGACAAAGCCAAACTGTGTGGGGTCGAGTGTTTGGAGGTTGCCAATGTCCCTGTTAATGAAATTCGTGATAATCCATTCCATGGCCTTGCAGATCAGGCTAGTTTGTCTTATGGGTCTATAATTTCCCGGATCGGTGGATGCTCCACCTTTGTGTAAAGGGATGACAGTGGCTGTCATCCACTCAATTGGGACAAAGCTGGTACTCAGGCTTTGGTTGAATAGGGTGCCTAATGGTGCTGCAAGTTCATGCCTGAGTTCATGTAGGATGCAGCCAGGGATGTTATCAGGTCCCATGGAGGCTATATTTTTTGCCTTTGAGAGGCTAGTGACGACCTGTTCCCTAGATATAAGAGGTGGGGGGGCAGGTACTGGAGATGTCCTGATTTACTGATGGGGGGGGGGGCAGAGGGGAGAAGTTTTCACTGAATCTGTCAGCCAGTAGATTGGCTATATCTACAGCATTTGTGGATGTGGTATCCTTGACCACCAGTTCTGAACAGATCTGGGTGCTTCCTTAGAGATTGCGAACTTATGTGAAGAAGGCCTTATGATTATCTCTAGCAGATTTGGCCAATTTGGACTCAAACTTGGCTTTAGAGGATTTCACTAGTGGTCTTATTTGCTTGTTCAGGCCAAAGAGAGATTGCTTCCAACTGGGCACCTGCTCCTTCTTGGTCCTGGACAGCAATGTTTTTCCTTTTGTTATATTGCAGATGTCTACCAGACAGGTTTACTCTTCCTTGAGGAAGATGATTTTGTCCTGTCAGGTATTCCTGATTCCATGCATCTATATAAATGCTTATATAGTACTTTGGTGTAGATTTGGACATTGGCTAGAAAGTGTCTCTAGTAGTTTTAAAACCATGTACATTTCCTACATGTTCTACATGCCTTTTTAACCTTGGTTCCCAAGCCTTGTACTATCTAAACAAAATCTGTTTTTGTACCAAATGTTCCTCACCCTCCATTAGCACATCCATCTTTGTCATTGCTTTGGCCTGAAGGTTATTTCACTGAGCTCACTTGTATCCTTCAGTGAAGCATTCCTTTCTATTGGAACTGCACATCATGAAACGGCATGAAAAATATAAATTATAAAATGAAGAAATAGGCCTGCTTTAATATGGCTGCATTTCTAGGCCTATGCAAAAAGATTATTAAATTTATGTAGGATTTACTCTGACCAACTATATCTATGTGAATCCTAGTCATACAATATTAATTTGCACGTGCTTGTGCCTGTGCTTGTGTGTATAGGTGTGCATGCATACATACATGTATATGTGTGTATGTATGTATCTATACAATCATATCATACAATAGATCATCTGTCTGCATTGATCAAATGGTGTTGAAACAGGAGTTTGTATTGTGTGTATTCGAGCTGATGTAGGACACCCATGGATATATATGAGTCTAACTCATTATACTGAAACATCACAAATATTGACACTTAAAATTTTGATGCTGACACCACAGCAGTTCATAATACTGACAAAAAGCACCAAAACCAAACATAAAATAAACTGCAAAAAAAGGTCTACTTGTCCGATCATATTATATTAAAAATACAATAAGGTAAGGTGCAAAGTTAGGATTTTGAACAGGGGTTTAGGTTCGGTTTAGCACATAATAGTATGGTAGCCCATGTGGGCTAAGCTATCTTCTGTTTAAAATTAGTCAACCATTTTATTGATAAATCATAAAACTTACTTTAGTCAACAGGGTACATCTTTCAGATTTCTTCATTAAATGACAGTATTTATCTATTTATTTGTCTATCTATCTATCTATTTAGTTATTTACTAAGAGTGTTTACTGGGGTAGTACACTGATCACAATAAACCATTTTTTAGACGTAGCCCAGGTGAATGAAATCACAGTACAATTAAACAATATAGATTTGTATACAGCGTAAGGCAGACAAAACATAATAAGAATGATATAATAAAATCAGACAATGCAGATTTGTATGTCACATAGACAGACATAACAAGAGATAATATGTGACTTGAAGATTGATCAGATATTGCAGATAGCACACATACCTCTCAACCTCTTAGAGCAAGCAATCTGGACAAAGCCATAAATAATAGGGGGGGTGGACAAAGGACCAAAAATCAAGACAATTTTTAAATATTGCTCTTACAAACATAAAAAGTGGATAGAATAACAGGTTTTGCATTAGCATGCATTTTACTGAAGGATATGACGTATGAGACTCAAGTGCCTGTCATTTTCTGACTTCAGTTCTCAATGCTTTGTCAATGATTTGCCAAAAAAAAAATTATGAGGAACACACCATTCTGCAAAAATCTGTACAGTTAAGAGGTATGATAGCATATCATTAAGAAACACAAAGGCAAGAACATCTACTAGCAGATATAGTATAGGCTTTGACCAGAATGAACACTTTATCTACAAGTGAGCATGGAAGCTGTTATTTTCATGATTACATTAAATTTATGGCAGAAGAGTGAGTGAAAGCAGATAGAATGTTTAGATTATGTGACCTGCATGATAAGACCTGTGTAACAGAACAATGAAGAATGTAAAAAAACAAGATTAGAAACAAAGGAAGGTTGCCTTTTTGTAAAAAAAAAATATATATATATATAGGTATTGGAGACCTGATATTCAGATATGTTCAGATAAAAGTCCTTCAGAATTATTGTATTTCCATTATTGGGAGTAGATAAGATGGTATTATAAATGAGTATCTTGACATGGAGTAGAAGGATGTGAAGGCCAGAAAGAGAGGTTTTTTGGCCTACATAGGGGGAATTTTATCAGTAACCAGTTACGATATATGCCTGAGGGGCATTTGCTCAATTAATGATTTTAGATAAGAGGAGAGTTTTAAACAGGAGCAAAGGGCCTCATTCTGGTCTGTTACAGTGCATGGCATTGAGAAAGTCATTGAAGGAGTGGCTGTTATGGTGGTTTTGCATTAGCATTAATTTTCTGAAGGGTATGAAGTCTGAAACTCAAATGTCTGTCATTATTTTCTAACTTCAGTCTTTAATGATTTGCCACTAATTTCCTCAAAAAACACAATTTTATGAAAAACAGACCAAGATATGAGGTAAAAATTTAGACATTCTGTGAAAATCTGTACAGTTGAGAGATGTGGTGAGGTATGAGAGGATGTTGTGCTAAAATAAGGGTGTTGGAAAGCTGCTTGGAGTGATTGGATGTTTACATTTCATGCTGATGGATTAGTTAACATGAAGAGAATTAGAAGTGGGTAATGTGTGAATGGGCTGAGTTTCAGGCATTGCAGTCATGCCTGAGGTTAAGGGAACAGACCTACAGATAATGGTGGGTAGATAGGGAACACTGTTAATATTGCAATGCCAGAGACACACCTGGTAGTTTTGAGCAAGGAAGGAAGTAGTACTGGAGTCCATGTCTGATTATGTGATGAGTCCAAATGAAGTTAGGAAAGCTTGTGCTTTAAGGGGAGGAGAAGCAATGTCAAAAATGGGTATGATTAAAATGGAATAAATCATTTAGCAAAAAATCGCTTGAATGAAAATGTTAGCATGTCTCCTTTGTTAGCCCTAAAAACCAACAAGACAATGTTCCCCATCACATCGTCTCTCTTCTTCTTTTCATGCAGGCTATTGAACCTTTAGGTCAGTTTTTACAGCATTTAATAGGAACTAAGTAAACATGTGAATAGTGTCACTGCTAAAAAACGATGGAAAAGGAATATTAAGACCACAGAAATAAGGGAGTCGTCTACACAGCCAGTTAGACCAAAGCAAGGGATTGGGGTCCTAGTTGGTGGTGAACAGACCACAATCCACTGAAAGGTTGAAAAGTGGCTCACTGAGCGCAAATGCAGCACCCTCTCACCACCACTACTACCGTTGCAACACCCTTTGTACTGTTTCTAAGAAAATTATTTCTTGGATGCTAAGCAGCCTTAATAATGGGATAAGACAGGAAAAAATCTGAACTGGATGGTGCCGGAATTGGCAAAGTAATAAGTTGGAGGTACAGTACTAAGGATAGTTGATATTTAGCTTTGTTACACCAGGAGGAGGTTGTACTCTCCAAAGGTATTAGCAGTACTGAGCTTGCTAAATTGTAGACTTGGCTTAGTAGAGAAATGTACTTTGTGCAACTGAAGTGAGAAAAAGTAATCCTCATGCAGCAAAGACCATCAAATGTGATCTCTAAATAAAGAAATTCAGGACATGTTGACAAGTATGATCTGTTCATAAAGAAATAAAGATAATTTGTTTCATGTAGTTTATGGTATGGAATTATGCCTAAAGAGTGACCTGCTCAATAAAGTGTTGGTCAAAATCCAGAACTAAGTGTTTATTTCAGAGAATAATGGCATAGGCAAAAAGTAGCCTTTTCAGTAGTAATTATATTTATAATGGGAACTAAAAAGAAGTGATGTAAAATGCATTTCTAAATCTTTCTCCAAAATTAATTAATTTATAGAAAGCTGCAGGATAGTTTAAGATGTCCTAAGAAATGAGGCAGAGCATATACCTCATAGAAAAGAGGAATGGCTAACTTATGGCATTAATATTTAATTACTTCTAGAAGAGAGCTGAAAAGGACAGAAAAAGAAAGACAAAAATAAGAAGAAACAATATAAGGTGAAGTACGTTTTGGAAGAAAGGCAACCTGCCAGTAGGAAATGGCAACAAAGATTATAGTAAACTATCCAAAGCACAACATGCCTTTAAATTCCAGAGTTCACACAGCACAAACTAGCCAACCATTTAAACCTTTAAATGACAGTCACATCTCTGAGTAAAGCAATACCCTGTCATCATTTTCTAAACTCCAAAACACATACAATGTCCCTGGCAGTTCAGGAATTACCTGCTCTCAGTTACATGACTAATCCATACACCAGGACTTATAGAATAGACTAATTACCACTACTTGACAATATTTCAGAAAGCTGACCAATTCAAAAACTGTAAAACTCAGAATTTTTCCAAGACCATTCACATATTTGCTATTTTAAAACAGAAATGACTCAACTTACAGAGATACAATGCAATCACTGCATGATTCAATTGCTGCAAATCTTTCATCCAATAGGATAAGTTGTTTTTCATTAATAATTGTCAGATTACATTTATAACTTGTTCTCTTTAAGACTATTACAGTATTTTCCCAAGATACATCTATTTCCTTTCCTAAGAATCAGAAGTTACCAAAGTTGTCTGACAGACTTTTGGTTTTCAGGCTTCCAATGTTATGCCAAGACCTTAATCAGAAGACAACCAGGCAATGAATGAAGGGTAATCTCCCATAGATTAGGAACTTGAGCATACATTTGTATAATTAGTAGTAGTATAAGTAGTAGTATATCCGTCACCTAATCTTTGGGAATGCAAACTTCCTGTGATATAGTAAACATGGGTTTATGTCACATTGTCGAATGCCTCTTTGTTGAACCCTATTTGTGGAATCTAAGTTTTTCCCATGGTAAGTAGCCTGCCGGCCAACCTACTGATCGCAACAAAAACAGCATTTTTAAAACCCATTCAGGTGGGTGGGTGCTGCACCCCCCGCACCCCATAACTAAATATACCAACTCCGAGATCGCACTACAGTGGGGAAAAGGGCAAATTCCCAATAATGGCCCACTGGTTACTTACTGTGGGAAAAAGTTTGATGAAGTGATCATTCAATGGATGAAGACTTCGACAAATAGGGTTCAACAAAGAGGTGTTCAATGATTAGTGAGTTTGACTAAGTGAAGTAGGCCCAGTAAACATGTATGGTGTTAGTGCTTAATTGGATTATACCGAGTACCTCCCTTTCCATTGCTTTACCTAGGTATTTCTTCCTTGCATTCACATAGTTCCATGTGTGTATTATATAAACAACAAAATCAAACATTTAAGGAGCAAATAATCATTTCATTTAAAATAAATAGCACGTGGATTAAATAGCAGCAAGGCCATGAAGTATTTTTCAGTAAAGCAATTTTGTGATAAAAATTAAAAATGGTCAGCTCAACATGTACTTAATTCACATTATAACAAAATCAAATATAGAGAATATATATTATGCATTATAATATGCCCTTAATGCTGCAGAGTCAGACTTACAAGTGTCTTTTTTCTGAAAGATTCTACCATCTGTTATAGAGATACCTGCAAGCCAGGCTGAGACCTGTGGAACATTTGTGTAATCCTGGGGGCTAGCATTTCCTTTGTGTCATATCTAGATCTTGCAGTGGTGAAGATACTAACTCTGCTACCATGTGTAACATGTCTGGCTTGTATTCTGCAACTCCTCCAAAATTTATTGTGCCTTACATATCATGTGTCTGCTCTCCATCAGGAATTTGTGAAGTATAAGGACTGTTAGCAAGCCTACTGATCTTAACTACTGCTAGTTTCCAAAACTTAAAGTACACTAGAAACTCAGTTCATCAACCATGTACACTGTAGACTAATGTCTTAATTCACCAGAAAGCATAATGTATTCTCAATAAAATGAACAGCTTAATCCCTTTGCTTCATAACACTATCACTATTAGGATATTTACAACATTTTTTCCTATTTGACTTAATGTTATTGTTTTATAAGTGTTAAAGCATGTTGCAAACTTAAAACCAATAGAAAAGAAAATGCCTCTTTCAACAAAAATGGACTGTTGGCAATAGTATTAGTTAATAAATATTTATTAAATAAAACTATAAAGGATAGGTTACTGTTTTTATCCCAACAAATCCAGAGACCTCATTAGCTTTTTTCTGTTGTTTTGTGTTTTTTTATCTGTTTTTGGCAGCTTTTCTTTCATTTATATAAAATAATACAGAAAAACATTCTAATTATTTGATTTTAATTATGCAAGATAATATAAAGAAAAGGCTCCCTACTGAAATGGTGGGACTCAAAATGCTTAGGGTCAACAAGCCGAAAGACCAAGAACATAGCAGAACAAATCTTGAAAATCGCTCTTATCCTTAAAACTTCTTTTTTCAGGGGAGCAAGCCCTCCCTGCACCTTCCCTGTGAACTTATATATGCCAACTCCAAGATTGCCATACCTTGAAAGAAAAGGAACATTCTACGAAATGGCATCTCAAACTTGGTATATACAAGTCCAATCTTTTGGCCACTCAGTCTCCATATTTCAGGACCCACTCTAGTGGGTCCCGACATTTGAAATGGTTACCTCAAGGGGACATTCAGTTTTGGACTTCTTGTACAATCTTATTCTAAATTTCATACAAAATATTTAAGATGCCTTTAATTGAGGTGTATCTCTTTAAGATGCTTTTTACCAAGGTGTATTAAAATATATTTGACATTGAATTCTGTCAAATAACTAAGACACATAACCAGGTTTGCTGACTTGCTTACGCCATATTTGTTGTTTCTCTTTAGGCTGGAGCACTGGTACACATTTACAAGGATGGTTCTGTACTTCTCACACATGGTGGGACAGAGATGGGACAAGGTCTTCACACTAAAATGGTACAGGTAAATATGCCAGAAAGTGTTTTGCTCAAACTATATGCTTAACTTGATGCCTACACTTTACCTCTTTTCAATTTTAGCTGTTTTCCATGTACAAATAGGCAAATATCAGTCAAAATGTTCAGTGTGCTGGTAGGCCTAAGGTGAGAAAACCATCTATTCTCTTACTAGAACATTGTCTAAACTAAATATGTTATCAACTATTAGAATGCCCATTCCTTTATCACACTGCCATTTCAGCTCTTTACAAAGCAGAAAAAGAAAATGAATGAAAAAAAATTGTCCATGAACATTTCATGTACTTCCTTAAAGGTATTGTGCATGATTTTGTTTTTCCATGACCCTGACAATAGTGACATTTGGAAAACTGAATCATGCTGTTATTAGAACTGCTAACAAGCATCATTCTGCACAGTCCCACTAATATACTGCCCATAGTTTTCAGAAATATGTCTGCTCCCTGATATGTAGTCATGGCAAGGAGTGCTTTATAAGGGTTTCACTGTCTGTTGTTATGATAACAGGCCAGGAGAGTGTCAGAACATGATTGTATGACAGCATATGACAGACACTGAGGTGGTGTTACTGCTATACTTACTTACACATGACACAAATTTGTTGGTAAGTCATTTTCTACCACACAAAGGACTTTTTTATCATGTTTAATAGAGTGATGTTATGCTGCTCATCTCTATATGCTGAGCAACCTATCATCAGGGAATTTATTTTGTTTTATTTTATCTTTCCTTATTTATTTATTTATGTTATTTATTTTTTGTTAACTTAGTTAGTCTCGGTAAACTAGTAGCCTCTTTTCAGGTGAGACCCAAGGTGGTATTTATACAACTAGGAGAACTTTTGCCAGTGGATCAAGGAACTTCTCCTATTCTTTTTGATAGGTGCCATTAGATATCTTATGTCCACCTGAGCTACCACCAGCTCAAGCACAAGGGACCTCAGTTTAATGTCTCATTTGAAGGATGACACACTCAGAAGTAGAGCACCCCCTTATACTGCACTGCAGTGTCAGCAATCAATCTACCTGGTGTCAGAAAAGAACTCATAGCCTTCTACACCAAAGGTGAGTGTGCTACCTGTTCTGCCACTGGCACAGATGGTGGACTGTTCCAGTTAAAAGTGTGACCCCATCTGATTGCTGCAGCTGAGGAGTTCTGTAGGTTATCCATTTGGACCAACCCATTCACAGATGGTGCTGTATTTTAAAATTACATGCAGTTGGGTAGATGATCATTTGTAGACGTACTCCATACAAGGGGTGCAATAGATACTTAATGGGGTAAAAGTGCATAAAAGGTCTTATGCCATTTTCAAACCTCTTTTCATGAAATTGTAGGTCCACTGTTTTATGCCACAAGAGCTCTGCTCATTGCAAACAGTGTTTATGAATTATGTGCTGAGATTTATTGATGCAGTACTGTTCACTACCAGGAGCTTTAAGGACATTTTGCAATATCTACAGCTGTAGCAGATCACTATTGCCAAAATGAATTATGTGGTCAAATTTCTGATGATATCAAATGTGGGCTAGTGTTGTTCTGCCTGACAGGAATAGATATTATCATGCTTGATACATTACATGGTATATTTTAGTGAGAAATAATATGCATCACAATGACATTGTGAAATACAAGTGCAAACCTGGGTGCTCTCACATTACTTGATATCTACATTAAGCATGCAACAAGGAATAAGAACATGTGCATTGTATGGAGATTACCTTACACACAGAGGTGTTTTGTGTACCTCCCTTTACCTTGTTGCATTTATAAAACGGATATCTGTACATATATTGTTTTCTTTTAAATAATATGTTGAGTAGAGCATGTTTGATAATTCTATTGTTTTGCAATGTATTTTAATGAAAAAAAAAGTTTATATGTCCATTTTAACTAAACAATTGCTGTGCAGGGGTATAAATGTTTATTGTGTTGAATTTCATTATGACATTTTCAAGGTAGTCACTTTAGGCACCTTTATGCAAACTGCTGCGTACTGTTGTGCAATTCATTTTCTAAATGACATTTCTCACTCATTTTCACAAATAACCTTTTTGATCCAAGTTGTACAAATTCAATATCATAATTCAAGTAGCTGTGGTCCATAGATAATATTTTGAAAATCCGAGCACAAAATGTTAGGTTTTGCAGAGTTTGTTGAAAATAAGGGATATAAGAAGCCAAATTCTTTGTGTTTTATTGGCTTTCTAGATGCGCTGTCCTACATTAGCATTTTTGTCATTTAAGTTTGTATTTTTATCGCAACACAGGTGGACATAAACCACAGATTGTACATGATCCAGTCCATTCACTTCAATGGTAGGCCGGGTTGGTGCTGGCACTAGTCAGTTTCGCACATTTAAGCTTTCCCAGTCATCATGTTTGTCCCAGATCATATAGTTCCATGTGCTCCTCTGCTTCTACAGATCTCATTTGCTATAAATTGCTTCACGTTGCTGAGCGGGTATGGAAATCAAATCAGAAATTATCAAAATTCAAACAGCAACTGAGTGTGCCAAAAAAAAGAAGTATAAAAGAAAAAGGATCAGATGAGAAGGAAAAAAAAATAGAAAATCCACAAATAAAGTGGCAAGTGCAGAGATCTACTGGAACATCCTCATGCTGACCAAAATTTGATGCAGGAATGGTTAGGGAGAGGGAAACTGAAAACAAAAGATGAAAGGCTAATAATGGCAATCCAGGATAGTGAACTAAGTATAACATGGTTTACAAAGTCCATTGAGAATGCTGGTGAAACAGACAGATGTACAACAGAACTGTAAACAATTGTATATCCTGCTGATGCGTATGATACACTAATGGCAGAGGGCCTATAAACTGAAAGGCACAATCATGTGGTAAGATTTCTGTATTGGAAATAGTACAAACACTACAATAACGAAGTAGTTGAGAAGCATTGGAAACATGATCCACAAAGCATTATAGAAGTTTACATCACATAGAATCACCCGTTACCAACAGTTCAAAAATAAATATGAGAAAAACAGATATAGTAGTCCATGAAAAAAGGTAAAGTGGCATTAATCATTGAAATTTCTAAATCCAGTGATTACAGAGTCTTATATACAGAGAGACACAAAGTCATAATGTACCAGCATTTGTAAGCAGAAATTATAGTAATGTGCAAGAAATATCCAGACAGTTCCAATAATAGTGGGTGCAATGGGCCTAATAAAAAAGATTTTACAATTATAATTAAACATACTACAAATACTTATAACCCCAGATGAATTGCAGAAGGAAGCAATTTTGGACACAGTATGGGTGCTGAGAATAGCACTCTTATCCCATATAAAAGAATATAACAATACTAATTTCATGAAATATAATCATACTTGACTTAGGAAAGGTATCCTTTCCCATCATGGCAGAAACCAAAAACACTTAGACAAAAATTAAACCCTGATCATAGTACAGGCATCATTTTCTGAGGGCATATGTGTTTTTTCTTAACATCATTCAAGTGTCAGTATCTACAGGCCTGATCTTTTGAATTATTTCCAGTCAAATTTTGGTAGCTTGTGCATACCTCACGAGCTGTATAGAATAGGGATGCTATTTTGTGTAGACTTCTGGTAGAATTTTTGCCTTTGCTGCAGTGCTTCTTGTTGGCATTTGAGTATATTTACTTTGTTAGTGATATGAGTAGAGGATGGATAAGCAGGACGAGTCAGAAACACCTTCTGGTTTGAAAAATTGCCAGCAATGAATGGATAAGATCTCAGCTCATAGCTACCTAAAGGGTCTTCTGGTTTGGTGATTATGGTTTAAAGAAGGAGAAGATCATCTGGAAGATCAAGGTTCTTCTAAATCTTCTGCAATTGCATTACCCTTTTCCTTCCAATGTTTCCAGGATTGAGACTGTCTCCCCTACAAATGGAATACAGATCACAGAAATTTCCCTAGGCAAATCTTCCCCTTAAGATGTTTCATAGATGTAGATTTACACAG
Source organism: Protopterus annectens (assembly GCF_019279795.1). Classification (NCBI taxonomy): domain Eukaryota; kingdom Metazoa; phylum Chordata; order Ceratodontiformes; family Protopteridae; genus Protopterus; species Protopterus annectens. The sequence continues at coordinate 773,184,506 of NC_056727.1, read as the reverse complement.
CTTTAGAGATTCTACAAAGGAAACACCTCAGTAACATTTATTCAGTTTATGAAAAAAAAGAAATTATCTAGATTTTTGAGTTCCCCTAGACCAGTGTCCCATCTTTCACATATGTCCTCTCACTCTCTCTCCACAGTGCCCCTGTGCCAGTGTATCTGAAGTGGAAGAAGATGAAGAGAACCTGATAAAGACTGAGAATAAAACAAGAGTCCTTCTTTCCCACTTTTTTTCCAGGACAGCGAGCAGCCATCCTCTACTTCCCTCCTATGAGGCTGCCCTCTCACAAGTCCCCTGTTTTGCACGTGAAGATTTAAGCTTGATATTCCACCACATGTTCTTACGTCATGATGATTTCCTCCTTTTCTTTATGATTCACTTTTCCTTCATTGCTGGTAGCCTTGGTGTTGACTTGTTTAATGCAGACTACTACTAGGGTTGGAGATGTTGGTATTTATAGAGTTGACTTCAATCACAACACTGATGCATTTAGTGTCCTTTTGGGTGTCAACAACTTCACAGCATGATGTCTTTACCCAAAGCCCTCATATCAGTAGCAATTGGCCCCATGGTGAAAATGGCTAGAATGATGGAATAGAAAATGTTTCTTTGTTTTGACATCCTCAGCACCACAGTATAGTATCTCTTGACACCAGAAACATTAACTTTGACAGGGAAGGTGGAGATATTGATGTAACACTCCATGTTAATAGGTCCTTAGGCTTTGCACTGACATCAACCATGGCTCCATAATCGCATTTGTCTGAGATTTTAACCTGTCTATCTCCACAGCAGAAGGGAAGGGGAGTGAAAGGCCTTTGCCACAAAGTTGTCCCTCATCCCATAATACCAAAAACAGCAGACATGGAAGCATCTATGCATGAAGACCAGACAAGAATAAGGTGGCCTCCCAAGTATTGGGAACCATGGATTAAGATAATTGACTCCGTAGTGGTTACAGTGACCCTTAATAAAGTATTTTTGCATGACAGTCATTGAGTCCACCTACCAGATAAGAAACAAAGGACACTGGTCCTATTTGACAAGTGTGTATACATGCCTAGTACATTTTCAAGCACTCAGATATATGACTTATATGATCTAGTTTCAGTGAGTTCTTACAGATGAGATGTAGGGTACGAAGAAGACCACAAGTTGATCTGAAATGAAAATGGGAGCCTCAAATAGCAACCACATCCATTGTTTCCAACCTGACTATGTGAAATTCTCATGCTGTAGCCAGTGGTACTGCCAGGTTCTTTACATAACAAACACGTATACATAAAATATACATATTCAAAGCAATCCTGTCTCTGATAATGTCATTTTGCTTACAATTTCAAGGTATCATTCACTAATGCCCATTTAAAGGCTGCAAGTTGTTCAGTCCTAAAGAGAATTCTAAACTTCAGCAGAATGAGAAAGAAGGCAAAATAACCATGGACATTACCATTGTAGTCTCTGCTCCTCGCATTTTCCCAAAACCAGAGGAGTGCCAGTATTTTGTGGTTTACAAAGTTTCAACAGCAAGATTTGTATTATGCTTGGATAGAGGCTATTGGGATTGAAAATGTTAACTCTGGCAAACAGCAGCATAACTCTTGAGATCATGTCTTGCTCTGTTGGCAGTTGAATGTTGTGTCTACCTGCATTTTCCAGAGTGGCAAACCATGCAGGCCAACTAGATACATGAAGTGATATCTGGAGGTTACAAATTTCCTTTTCCATCCATTCCATGGCCACAGTTCAATCTCATTATAGATGTTATTTCCCATCAGAAGGGCGCAGCCACCAAAATGGTCTTTTGGCCTATTATAGAAAGAACAATTCAAGTGATTCCCATCAAACCAGAAAGGGTACAGATGCCATTTAAGGTCCATTTTGGTCCTAAAGAAAACAAAGGACTTAAAATCAATCCATGAGCTTAGCAGTATCAGTTCATTACAAGGACAAATTTCAAGATGGACACAGGGTGCCCATTCACCCATATGCACTGGAGTTGGAATGAATATGCTCTGTGGACATCTATATGCAAATCAAGGTAGCCAGGGAATCCAAGACTTTTCTGCACTTCAGGGTAGGAGACATTTATTTTCAGGTTTTGAGCCCTCCCATGTGGTCAAGCTCCAGTCTATAAGATGTATAGCTGCAGAAAAAGCTCATCTTAAGTTGTCAGGGATCAATTTTTTTCCACTATTTGGACAACTGCCTCATTCCTGCCTCTACTTCAGAGTCACTTTTTTCGTTCTCTTTTTCTTCTCTAGAAAAACTAAGGCAAACCAAGTCCAACATGGAGTCATCACAAGCACTAGCCTTTATAAGGTTCTGCCTAGACATTCTGTCTTGCACAGTCAGTCCTTCAGCTAACACAGCAGTGACCCTGCAACCATAAGTGAGCTTCCTTCTTTTCATTAAAACAGTGACAGCAGTTGTCTACTTCAAGGTGTTGGGTTTAATGGCAGTAGCAGTCTTCATGGTGCCCTGTGCTAGGTACTGAATGAGAGTCCTGTAGTCAAGTCTGTTTTCAATGGTCTCACTATATGGACTGTATGACAATAAGCACAAAACTGTCAAGAACATGGCACCAGCATCTGCTGTTGGCTCCACTAACCCAACTTGGCTATGGGTAACATCTTTACCCTTCCTATACCAGCATGAACATCAACATATATACCTCTGTCTTGTAGTGGGAAAGGAAGCTTTATTTAAGGCAGACAGTCCAAGGTGACTTGGTCACAGAGTGAGGTAAATCTGCCCATCAATGTCTTCACTATGAGGCTGGTCCTGTACAGTTTGCAAGCATTCCAGTACTTTCATCCCCACAATGTGATTACCATTGTCTTGGACAACATGGCAGTGTTATGGTACATCAATAAGCAGGGAGGGATGCTTTCATATCACCTCTCTCAAGAAAGTATGGTACTATGAAAATGGACTCTTTATTTCAGCACTTTCTGCTACTAACAAACATACATGCTTAAGCCAGTTCTGTATCAGAGAAGATCAGCAGTTGTCAGCTAATAGTGCAAGAATGGCCCTTCAGGCAGTCTGTGGTGAAGTCAATCTTCCACCATTGGGGTATGTCTTGCTGTGATTTGTTTTCCTCCCCATTCACTGAGAAATTCAGTAGCTTTTCTCCTCAAACTTCCACAGGAAGTCTAGGGATGATCTTGTCCAAGGATGGCCAGTGGGTCTTTTTTTACATCTTTCCCTGTTGCCCCCATTCTAATATTATTGAAGAAATCTGTTTTTAATAAGACAAAAGCCATTCACAAAATTCCATTTTGACTTCAACACATTTGGTTCCCTCTGCAGTGGTCTTACCTATCGAAGGAGTCTCTTCATTTAAAACTATTCAAAAGTTTTTTTATCGTACCAGTCCAGCAAACCTCAACGCACCTGCTGTTTCTTAGTTTAACTGCGTAACTTCACAAGTTACAGTTGTGGTCAGGGGAAACTGCTTATCGTCTTAGAGTGGTCCTAATACTAACTTCTTCCTAAAAGAATTCTAGAAGATTAAAATGTAGAAATAAATGGATGATATTTTCTTTATAGGCAACTTAGAAAAGACTTTTTCACTTTTCTGCTCCAGTTCTGGGTGTACTGGGAATGTTTATTACAGAGTCTTTATAATGGACTGAGTTTCTCTTCATTTAAAGTTCACCTGACAGCAATATTTAACTTTCAAAAGGTAAAATCATTTATCATATGACTTTTCGAAGGACGGAAGCGATCTTTGTTAACATTAGGTTATGAAAACAGAAATTGATTTTTACATGCAAAATGTATATGTATATATTTATATATATTTTTTGATTGCCAAATGAACTAAGGTTGATAAATTTCTAGCCATGTAGTATATTGTCTTGGATAAAGTCACAGACTTATTAATCTACTTAATAATCTGGTTAAATAAGCGAGTACTATATTGCTCCGTGCTGCTTGTTGCCCTCATTTCAGCGACTTCCAAGCCCCTGCTATTACCTTTCACTCCAGTGCTGCACAAAAGGAAATGTAAGCAAGTCCCACATAGTCCTATCCCCACAGTGCTTACTATACGAGTCAACCATACTACGGCGACTCTCCAGGCCATGTGCACCACAGAATAACAGCGTACTCCTTTCTCTTTCTTACTCTTTACTCCTATGTGTACCTAAACAGTAAAGCCTTCTTTGATGCATGAGACCCTTTCTCCCTCACATCGGGATATTACTGGTCCATGTCCATAATCTCTCTCTCTCCCTTTTACCACAATTAGAAGCAAGCTGAAACGTGCCCACCACCAAAACGACCTAACAACGCCATATAACTCAGTGGACCCTATTGGAAAGTGTGAGCGTTTTCCTCTCACCTCTTCCAACCATACCTTCTTTTACGTAGATCCTGCTACACAGTATCGCTGCTATACAACTATTGAATAGGCACATTCTGATGTCTGGAGCGTTTTCTTTTTTGTTTCACTGAAGCCCTGGGAATCTGACTTGTTTTGTGTAACTTTCATATATATCTTTAGTCATGCTATGTGCTTTCATGTAGTGAAGTATTATCTTATAATTTCACAGTGTTGCAAAGCCTATCTCAATGCTTAAACAGCCCTGCCGTATTGTATTTGTTCTAGCTTGCACTATTTAATGCTGTGTCTTATCAATAGTGCTGCATACTGCATATAATCTGTGTTTTGTAAGTGCTTATCTTACCTTATTACTGTTGTAGAGCTGACTTTGTAGATGCAACTATTTATGTACTACATATCTGTTTCTTATATAAGCTGCTTATATATTGTATAGCTGTTTTATTTTTAGTAGAAATAACTTTTATTTCTAACCCTGTACTTCCTATACTAATAACTGCTATCATCTACTTTCTGTACCTCTGCTGCCTCTGCTCCTACTCTCCTTCACTGCTAACCCACTATACCTCCCTCCTTCAGCCCCTTGTTCCTTGAACTCCCTATCTCCCTTCAAATTCACCCTTTTTCATTCTACTTCATCTCTGTGGTTTATTTCACAACTGTCTAACTCCCTACTGTGTTACCTCTCTCCCTTACCCTTTCTGCATTGTACTACCCACTACTCCTCTATCTTATCTCTTCCCCACTTCTTGCATACTTTCCACTGTACTCCCTCTGTTACCCACTTGTAACCATAACATTCTATTTAACCTAATCCTCGATTATCTTTTCCTCTCTTTTCTACAGCTCCATACCAGAAAATTGTCTTCAGAAGATCCCCCCTTTCATCACTAGCCTAAGGAATAACTCCTGCCAATACCTCTGATTCTTCTCTGGAAGCTACTGGTTATTGTTGGACTTAGGTACTACTGAAGACTGCCCTTGAGTAACCTTTGGGAATGTAGGTAGCCTACACTAACTACTGTTTTTTAAAAACTACCTACTTAACAACTGTACTTTCCCAAAGCTTCCCTTGTAAGTGAAACAGCAGCCTACCGTAGACTCTAACACCTTACTCCACTCCTCTGATCAACTGAGCCCTACTACCTCCACCCCCTCTACCCTCTTTCAGCCTGCCTACTCCTATTCCTCCACTAGGTGGCAGCACCTAACACCTACAGGGCATTATATATGGTTGTTTATTTGCCTCCCCTCCCAAATCGCTGAATTGATATCTTTTGAGCTTAGTTCTCCAAACATATCCTGGTTCCTTCACCCCTGAGCGGAATACCATTGATAACTTGCCCCTCTATTACATTTCCGATACCTTGGTTAAATTACCTCCTCTTTCTCACAATTTACCTGCTTACACAGCTCTCTCGGCAGCAGTGGCTGATACTTTTTCTGCTGCTGACTCTTCCCTCTGTTCTTTCCCGCTCCGTTCGCCCTACGGGCTCACTCCGCTCCCCTCCCTGCCCCCAAATCTCACCCGCCCCTACCACCTCTACATTCATACCCAATAGTCCCACCCCTTTCTTCCTACAACCAATTAAATCCTGTAATTACCACTATCCCCTCCCACCTCCACCTACCCACTCTCCTCACCACTTTGCCCTCAACCCTCCCACTCAAGTTCAATTACAGATTCTCTGAACATGTCTAATCAATATCAACCTTTGCTACTCCTAACTCTCCTAACAACTCTCATCTCCACCTATCTCTCAACCTCCTATGAACAACCCCTTCCTTTCACTCTAACAACTCCACACAAACAAACCCTAACATCTCCTCTAGCTCTAACAATGGGCTATCTCAATACCATCCACAAAACTTTCTACCTTCAAGCTAAATATCACCGACTTTCTCATATTAAATACCCTAGTCATAGCCCAAAAAAACATTTTAACTACTACTGCAAAACTCCTCAATTTTACAACCCTATATTAATCTGCTCATTAATAGATGGCGACATCCACCCCAACCCTGGCCCTAACTCACCCCCACCATCCTCTAACTGCCACCAATTCAAAATAAAACCAACACCATCCACCAAACCCCCCAAATCACTTTCAATTGCCCAATTAAATATACGTAGCATTTGTAATAAAATACCACAAATTCATGCCCTTCTAGATATCCAACAGTTTGATATTCTCTGTCTAACTGAAACTTGGCTCAAACCCACAATAAAAGATAATGAAATCATCCCCCCAGGGTATAACATCCTCAGAAAAGACCGCTTAAACAAAAAAGGTGGTGGGGTTGCAATTCTCTATAAAACCGGACTGCAAATAAGTAAAACAAATCATACCCTTCCATCTGACAATAATGTTGAAATAATTATTTCCAAACTTCAGCTCAACCCTCACAAAACAGTTAACATTATCTGTACCTATCTTCCCCCAGGAATAATCCCACTATTTTAGAAGACCTATTAAACTGGCTTTCTCTAAATCTTCCTCAAGAAACAATACTTTTAGGAGACTTTAATATTGACTGGAATTTATGTAAACATACTTATCCATCCACCCTTATTAACCTGCATGGCTTCTCTCAAATCATTAACTCCCCAACAAGAATAAACAAACTGAATAATAAAGAAAGTATACTTGATTGTATACTAATAAATAGTCCACAGCAAAAGTATACAACAGGAACTCTCCCAGATGACCTCAGCGACCACTCCCTAACATATATCATAAGACATAAAACAAGTTTAACTATCCCTCCCCAAGTTAAATCATCCCGTAGCAAAAAATTTTTTGACCCCATTCTGTTTCAAAATGAACTTATGCAAGTTAATTGGTCACCTCTTAAATCTCTCCCAATAGACGAAGCTGTTAGCTACTACAATCATACTTTTCTGACAATCCTTGAACATCATGCTCCAATGCGTTCTATACGCATAAAATTGAAAACAGCCCAATGGCTCTCAAACAATACTAGGAAGCTAATCCTTAATAGGAACAAAGCCTGGGCTAAATGGCGTACCACAAAAAACACAACTGACCACCTCACTTTCAGACAACAAAGAAATTTAACAAAAAAAGCCATCCTACAGGATAAAAAGAACTTTTATAATCAGCTACAACAATCATCCCTGAACCAACCACATAAATTTTGGACCGCTATTAACATGCTGTTATCCCCTGGCAAAGTTGCCACACCTAATCCAATTGATTCTAACCCCGACTGCCCATTACAAACAGCTAATGCCTTTAATAATTTCTTTACCTCTGCCATCCTAAAGCTAGCTAACCAACAAAGCCCTGATACTTCCAAACTATTAACTCAAAGCCCCTCTCCCCCTCCATTTCACCTCAAACCCATACCCACCACTTATATATCATCCTTACTTCAAAAATTAAAACCTACGACCCCCTCTGCTGACAAATTAGCAGCAGAATTCCTCCAAATTGGTGCAAAAGCTATAGCTTACCCCATCTCTATACTGATTAACAGGACCTTAAAAGAAAGTACAATTCCATCTATATGGAAAATCTCATATATCATCCCACTGTTCAAAGGAGGTGATTCTACTGAATACTCCAACTTCCGCCCCATAGCATTACTATCTCCACTTGCAAAAATAATGGAGAAATGCATCCACAAACAGTTACTAAATCACCTACTAAGCCACAACCTCCTACCTAAGTGCCAACATGGTTTTCGCCCATTCCATAGTACTACTACAGCCTTACTATCCTTTATCGACTCTATTAACAAAAACCGCAACAATAATACTCCTTCCTCAGCCTTCTTCGTTGACCTGTCTAAAGCCTTTGACATGGTCAACCACCAACTTATTCTCCATCGTCTCAAGTCCCTCTCTCTTGACAATCTAGCCTTAAATTGGTTCACATCTTATCTGGACAACCGAAAACAGGCAGTACTCTGGCATAACCATCTCTCTGATCTCCTCCCCACCTCTATAGGAGTCCCTCAGGGTTCTATCTTAGGTCCGCTACTATTCTCTATTTTTATAAATGACCTTCACCTAGCCACTCCCCTATCAACTTGCATTCAATATGCAGATGATACAACCATCATTTCCTCACCCCCAACACAGTCGGAACTTTATTCTCTCACACAAAACACCTTCACTACTATAGAACAATGGTTCTCTAATCATTGTCTCCTCCTTAACCCAAAGAAAACCAAACTTACTCCCACTCACTTGTCTCCCTCCATTAATTTCACACTCACATCCAACAATGGCACCCTTATCTCTCCAGACCAAACCACCAAACTCCTGGGTATTACAATTGACAATCAACTAAAATTTGACACTCACATTAACTCTACAATAAAATTGACTAACAGAAAACTAGGTTCTCTCTATAGAATCAAATCTTTCCTTACTCCAGAAGCTAAAACTACAATAGCTAGAACCCACTTAATATCTACCCTATTATATGCCTCCCCTATTTATACTAATCTTTCTAAACATAATCTTAACAAACTAGCTACATCATATAACAACATTGCCAGATTTGCTACAGCCTCTCCATACAGGACTCATCATTGCTTCAATCTAAAAAAATGAGGGTGGCTAGAATTACTCCACCAAATACAATTGAGCCAACTTACAATTGCCCATAAAGCCCTTTACCACCCTGACAACACTCCAATGCTCTCCACCCTCATAAAACCCTATAACAATCTGAAAAACCTACGCTCCTCTAACAAAATATTGATTCATACTTCTCTATCTAATAACACAGCAGGTGACTCCACATTTTCCAACTCAGTTGGTAAAATATGGAATCAGCTACCTCAAGACCTCACTACTCAAACATCACTCCCACTATTTAAAACTAAACTAAAACTCTTCTTATCCAACCACTGGCTTTGCTCTTGCAATAACCCTGACTAAACATTCTTACCTCCTTCTTTTTTGATTCTTTACACCCATTCTTTTTCTTCTTATATCTAACACTCTAAATTATCCTCTATATAACTGTTTCTGTTATTCCATATGTAATAAAGGCATAAATAAATATTTTTTTCAACTTCCAATGAAGTTGTAATAGAGTAATTAAGCTCTTTACTTTTATCTTTCTTTGCTAAATCTCTTACTGTACTTGAATGCTATTACATCTTGCCATAGGCTTAAAGTACATTTTTTTTCTATTATTATTTTGTATGTTATTTGGTACATTTTGTTATTTTTACTTAAGTAGTATTGTAGCGGAGCTTTTCTCCCCGGGCCTCCACTGAAAATGGACATGTATCCAGTTGGACTAGCCCGGTAAACAAATGTAAAATAAATAAAATAAATAAATAAATAAATAAGAGGTACCACGTTATTATAAATTTTATTTAAAGTACATAAGGGTTATATATTATTATGACAGTTACTAAGTAGGGCAGGAACAGCTCGAATGTCACACTGATGGGGGAAGGGATGTGAATTTAACATGTGTACCAATAACACTTTGTTTTACAGCACAATAAACCACTCCCATGCCTGATAAAAAGTATATATATATTTAGAAAGCTTGTGAGGAAACTATTACTCTATTTTTGTTTTACTTTGATTTCTTGTCTGTGTACTTATAGGATTTTCGACTGGAAACAGACTGCCTGCCTTGCTTGGATAACTTTAGAATACTTAGTAATGCTGTACAATTATATATTATAGCAATAACCCATGCCTGGGTGTGGGTAATGCTGGATTTACCCAAGGTTGACATGGTTTGGTCCCGAGGGCGAAGCCCGAGGGACCAAACAAAGCCAACCGTGGGTAAATACAGCATTACCCACACCCAGAAGTGGGTTATTGCTATTATGCCATGACATTATTTAAGAAAAGAAACTATTACTTTTCTTAAATAATGGCATAGTATAATGCCTATTTACTGCCCTTCCGCAGATGTCTGGCATCCGCAGCAGTTCTGATGTACTGCGCACCTGCACAGTACATCAGAGCTGTGGGTAAAAGCAATGGAGAAAGCAAGATCTCCATTGCTTTTTTTTTTTACTGTTTCGTTATGTTAAATGGGTTTAACATAGCGAGACAGCTTTAAAATAAGCAACGGAGATGTCCGTTGCTTATTTTAAAACTGTCTCGCTATGTTAAACCCATTTAACATAGCAAAACAGTAAAAAAAGCAACGGAGATCTTGCTTTCTCCATTGCTTTTTTTTTAAAACCTGTCTTGCTATGTTAAATGGGTTTAGCATAGCGAGACAGCTTTAAAATAAGCAACAGAGATCTCCGTTGCTTATTTTAAAGCTGTCTCGCTATGTTAAACCCATTTAACATAGCGAGACAGTGTTTTAAAAGTAGAGTTATACTAATGGAAAAAAGTCCGGGCGACCGGACCTTTTTCCATTAGTATAACTCGATTTACAATGTGCACGCTGGCCAATCAGCGTGCACGTTTTGGGGGGGTCATGGTATAATTTCTATTATTACTTTTTGTTTTGGTTTTGTTTTGACTTAAGACAAGTTTATATACAGTGATTAACTAGAAATATATTGACTGAAAATCTTTCACACACAGACGTTTCTTACACTGTCAAGATTCACATTTACATACATCCTCAAATCTGACTTGACTGATTAAATAGGTCATCACCCATTACATGGAGGAAGTGATCTTACAAGTGCCAAATGCTGCATTTTTCTACATGAGAGTAGACCAGTGTCCTATGGGTTACGAGTATTTATGGATACAGAAAAGTTATATGTGCAAACAAAAAGAAAAAAAATAATGTTAGAAAATGTGTATGGATATGAGAAAGACCATGAATTTACATATGACAAAGATTTTTGCATAGAAATGTACAAAAACCTGCAGACCATACTCAGGATTTTTTTTCTGTAAGACACCTCTGTAACTGAAAAATATATTATTTAATCTATAGAAAGATGATTTGAAAGTGAAAGATAGAGCAGGTAAGAAACTCTCATAGCAGATACACTGAGCAGAACATATTTGCCAGAGATGAATGAAGAGGTTTTAGATGAGTAACTAGAGATTCTTTAAGTTACACTATAATTACCAGTAGCTGAAAAAAAGTGAAAGACATTCAGATGTATTGTGATGCTGACATAGAAATGCAGCTGCTGAAATATGTTGCATTTAAATCATGGCTGGCCTGAGCCAGTTATCAATAATGATAACTTAGAAAGAAAACAGAAAGCTGTTTGCAAAGCTTAATATACAGAGTTGGTAAAATAATAGTTCTTAGACTGATGATCAAAGAAACACATGATAGAGCACTTGATAGAGATACTTTGGATGAACTAAATGTGTGCACTTACTTGACATAATAAATTGCAAAGAAAGAGGAAGAAATATGATGTTTTGATCAGAATATGAACTCAGATAGAACATGTGATATGGAGCTGTATTAAACATATATTTATAATATACTCATCCCTCTCAACTGTCCAAATTTTCACAGAATGTCCAGATTTTTGCCTCATATTTCTGGTCTGTTCCTCATAGAATTTGTGATTGTTTGGATTTTGTGGCAAATCAGTGAGGACTGAATTCAAAAAATAGCAGCTTTCTGAATTTATAAGAGCAATATTTAAAATGTGTCTCTATTTTTTAGGTTTGCCCCCCCCATTGTTTTTAGGTTTGTCCAAATATTTTGTGTTAAGCGGTTGAGAGCTATGACTATACTTTTGTAATTTCTTTTATTTGTTAAATTGTTTAAATGTTTATTGCATTGTTCAGAAACGCTATGTTTTTAGAAATTGTTTAAATTAAGGCTGCTGTATATATTTTTTTTCTAATGAAGTCTGTTATATGGGGATGAAAGCACTACATAAATTGACTTTCTCCAAGTGCAGCCATTTTGGGTGCTTTTTCAGTCCAAAGCTGTACCACATACAATGCAGGCCATAAGGACAATCTAAAAGAAGAAATGTTAGTATGCCTGATTTGAGACTGTTACGGAGTAGTGAATGCACAAATTTGTTCCGGTTCAAGATGTTATGAATCTGATATGTATGGAGAGATTACTCCATGTTCCCAAAAATAAACAAACTGACAAACACAACAATTATAAAGTATGATTAGTGCATTGAAGTATATATTTTCAAGCTGGGCGATACCTTATGTTGTCTTGTCTGGCAGTGGTCCACAAAAGCCAGGAGTGCAGAAGATCTTTGCACGAATGGAGAATCATATGGGATATGTCCAGTACACACTATTCATAGTCTAATGGAGAAGTGGAAAGATCTTTCAAAGCATGAATGCCGCAATGGGGAACAGATTTATCCAAAGCTATGAAGATTGTCATCCTGTGATTTCAGGATGTAGTCATACTTCACTTTAGTTGCTCTGTCTCCATTCATCTCAGTTAATTATAAACAGACAGTTGAAAGCACGTTACCTACATAAACTGCATTTCTAACAAGTAAATATGGAAAAAACTCGACTGTGAAAGAAATGCTACTATGATATAAATGAAAACAACAAACTTACAGGATGAGACAAGTAGAAAAGAAAACTACAAAACTTACAGGATGGACACAAAGGAAGAATGCAAAGCCATGTGAATGTCTACAGCTTGGAACTAAAGTGAATGGTAAAGCAGATGATCTTAATTCCTATATAGCTCATGAGGGGGGTATTAAAATGTACTGAAGAAATTTCAAAGAACTCTACAATGAAAATATATCAAAACTGAAGCTATAGGAAGACAAGCAAAAAAAAGTATCTTTCTGTCCTGGGAGACTGTGACAACTGTTATAGTCAAGGGTTTCAGAGCAAAACTGATGAGGTCATATCTGCAAGTGAATCTGCAGTGCAGCAAAAACTGTCTCAAAAGCAAAAAGAAGTAAACCATGTATATAATCCTATTAAATGTTCCAGAGATGGATAACTATTAAGGAAACCAGACAGCTATTCATACTCAAGTCACCTGGGTCACAGTCAGGACTTTATCCTTCTATGCCACAGTTTGACAACATGAAGGATGATGTTTTATTTTATTTTGAATTTGTTACCCGGAGTAGAGCACTGATAGCATTGGACCCACTTCAGTCTCAGCCCGGAGAAAATGCGATAGCTACACAATAGTTACATGACATTATATACAGAGTGAATGGCAAAATCAGTATATACATATATTTTGCACAAAGTGAATATCATAGATGGCTTGAGGGAATAAAGGCAATAGATGAATTACATTATACACAAAGTGAGTGCAAAAGGACAATATATTCAGGGTTCATATTACGTTATCAAAAAATAATGTAATCGAACCATCAAAACTTTGAAATGGCAGCATTTCAAAGCTTGTATTGTGGGGGGCTACACCCCCACACCCCCCGCTAAATATATATTTCAACTTTGAGGTCACACTACAATGAGGAAAGGGCAAATATTCCAATCCTCACTGTACTGCAATCCCACAATGCAATCTTCGAAATGCAGCCATTTAGAAGTTTTGACGGTTCGATTACATTATCTTTCGATAACGTAATAGGAACCATATATACATGCATTGTATGTATGGTGGAAAACAGAAATGGCATGCTGAAAATATCACAATCAAAAATAGAGTAAGAACAAAGTATGGAGATGGAAGAAGGGAATGAAGAGGTCGTATGACAAGGAAGATAGTAGTTGCATTTTCCTAGAGTCTTGAAATGTGCTTTTATTTGTAAACAGAAAACATGGTAAGAGAAATGATCTTTAAGAAAAGAAGGGAGAAATTCTTACAGTTTGGGACCATGGACTCAGAAAGTACGGTCTGTGTAGCAAAGCCTAGTTGGGGGGAGGGGGTATGGAAAAGATGACATGAGTGGTTAAGATACCTAAGGCAGTATACTGGTGCATCTCTGAATAGTCTGGAAGCTAGTGGAGGGGTAGGTGTCATTCTTGATAAGTTTAAATAGTTGAGGGGCAAGTCAAAATCAGCATGCTGTCTCATAGGTAGCCAGTTAGCTTTCTCAATGGTTTTGCAGTGGTATTCATTTCTTAGGGAGAGCGTAATGAATCTGCAAATGGAATTTGAAATGGACTGAATGGTGGATACATTTCTTTTTGAAGTTACAGCAATTAGTGGAAGATGGTACTCCAGCTGAGCCAGTAAGATGTCTTTACCTATAATATTTCTACAGGGTCTGTTTAGAAAAAGAGAAATTTTATCAGCCCAGAATAGGAGATAGTTTTTTTTTTTTTTTGTTTTATTTTTTTGGAGAGTGGTGTAGTAAAGCTGGAGCTGGAAATTTAGGAACGGATCAAACCAAATCCTTAGGTATTTGAATGAAGTGAAATTTTCAGTAATGTTATTAAGATTTATTTATTTATTTATCTATCATTTGTTAACTGTGAAAGTCCAACTTGGAACAAAGGCAATTTTCAGTGGAAGCCTGGGGAGAAACACTTCAGAAGCATGTCTTTGTAACGTGGGAGGAAATTGGAGCACCCAGAGGAAACCCACACAAAACACAGGGCCAAAAGCTGTGGTGAAGTTAATAAAAATTGATCAGATAATTAGGCCTTTGTTCTAAGAAGAATGTTTTCACTGAGTGTCCAGATAGCTGTGGATGTACTGCAACTAGCCAAAATGCCATGCTGCTTTTGAGACAGAAGGTAGTATTGGTTGATGCACTGAGTGAGTTGCAGATTGTCATTTTTCCAGAATCTTTCCTAGGATAGGAAATAAATTATACATGTCAATATACATATTATAAATGGTAATTATATGATACTTCATCTGTACAGAAGTCCAGAAAGTCTTACTGGTAAAGCTGATTTGACATCAGAAAAAAATACATTTATTTTCAGTATGGTACCTTAAGCTCTGGGCTCAGACCTCTAAAGAATGCCGGCTCAACCATCCATATATACATTGCACATTAGAAAAACTCACAGTCCACACAGGGTCACTAGAATATTCTCTAGATTTGATTGAGAACTTTAGGAGTTATGGGCAGATGGCAATACATACATGGAAACATATTTTTGGAATGTGTGAAACTCCAAGCGTTCAAAACTCAGATGCAGGAGTTGATAAGGAAAATACTTCATAATGAATTTACCCTCCCACCATTCCTGTAGATGTTGATATATGATGGAGTGACTATCCTTCCAAGAGCCCAGCAGCATTTACTTTCTCTAATGATGCTTGTTGCAAAGATATTGATCACAAGACTGTGGAAGTCCCCTAGATCACTAACACTAGAAGGCTTTAAAAACTTAATGGAACAGATTCAGAAGAGAGATAGGAAGAATTTTGGGGTAGGCTAGTGGCATGGCTCAGAAAATGGGCTGCTTGGAATAATTACTGATCAGTTTAATAAGGACAGTACATATCAGGAAGAACAGACTGATGGGTGGATATGGCCGGCCTATTAACTTGTTGGATGTTAGTCAGACTAATACCCCAGATGCGATGTATTTGCAAGTATGTAAAGATAAGTCAGTTCACCTAATGATTATAGAACATCTTGTACATAATCCTTGACATGGACAGTATTATTTTATGATATTTTATCAGTTTGTATTAATCAATGTGGATTATGCAATATGGAATTCATAATTATGTTAAATAACTTGGAAACCTGAATGTACTGCAATTTTAAAATGTATTTGTTGTAGAGACACGTTAATACTGATGTTAATAAAAGGGTCTTTAAGAAAAAAAAAAACATGTTCTGGACATGTAGTACCTGCGAAGGATTACAGTAAAAAAAATAAAAATAAAAATAGAGCAATTCTTAGATGAGGCATTTTTTATGATTTGGATATTTGGTCTTTAAAATGAATTACTTATGTAATTTGACAAATGGCTACTGGACCTGTGCACTTCCCAAAGTGACATTTTCCTATGTATCCCCTCCCAAGAAGACACAACACCTTCTGCATTTTGACAAGTTAACTTATTGAAAGTTTGTGTAAAATCAGCTTTAGTCTGCTCATATATTACATTCTATTATTCCTTCCTAACTATAAGAACTCAGTTTATATTCAATTTAATAAGAATTGCAACACCACCCTGATATTCAGAAAATTACTACCTCATTATTCAGTTCAACCAGGTATCACTCTGCTCAAAAGTATATTCCCCATGCCATTCATTTGTTACCATACCAAGGGCCTTGGTCCCAGTACTGCTGGCCACTTAGCTGACCTGGCTGAATGGACAATTATCTTTGCTATTAACTAATTCCTTAGCCCACACCACCATTGCTAACCAAATGAACATGCATCAGTCCATTAAAGCTAAAATTGAAAGCACTGCCAATTCAACCAAGCCTGGGCAAGCTGAGGAGTATAAATAACACCATTATCATATTGCCATTCTTATTTTTTTTTCAGATAATAAACTAGCCTGAGCTCATACTCAGACAACTATGCCATCAATACCAAGGAAAGCCATACCTAGCCTTCTTTTATTAAAGGTGCAATAAAAGCCTGTTGTGGTTTTTGTGATGCACCAAGGATGTAAACAATGTCCCATACCCACAATGGGGGGGGGGGGGCATAGCCTACATTCTGTATATTGCTGTGAGGGAGAGATACTGTCTGCATCATCTACCTTATCAAACTACAACCACCAAGCTGCTTTGTATGACATGAAAAAATGTGGTCTATTACAAGTTGTTTTCATATCTTTAACTCTTCAGCTATACAACCCTTCCCTTTCAGTTCTTCCCATTTTATATATTTATCCATTTATAAAAAAAAACTGACAAAGCCTTTCAAAAAAGATGGGTAGCAGCTGCCCACCGTTGCTCCATTGTGTGGGTGACTATTCTAGTAGAACGTGATAAGGTAAAACAAGAAAGGCTAAAAACTGAAATCAATAACACTTGTGAGACTTTATCAGAAATGGCTGGCTTGTCACGCATGGAATTATGTTTAAAAGATATACAAAATAAGCTCATTGATATGGAGAAGGAGTTGCTGAATATTAAAAAATATAAACTTAATCGTGACATCAGAGATTATGCTGGGGGATCGGCATTCTCTCGCCCAATCAACAGTAAGAACAGACATCGTAGCGTAAGGTTTGCAGATGAAGAAAGCCGTGTGGATCATGGCGGGCCAAATACTGTATATGATGCTTCTGCAGATTGGGATAGTGAAGCTGGGGAAGGTGGAAATAATTATCCCGAGTTACCGGCGGCACAGAATCCACAACAGTTTCAAAATTCCTTTCAGAGAAAGAAGCGGCCAGAATATGACAATAGAGAAGAATATAGAGAATATAGAGGCAATGCTTCCAATGCGGAGAATGGACAGAGACAATATCCCGAGACATCAGCGACTGCCCAGAGGTACAAACGTTTTAGAAGGAACTAATTCATTAGTATGTGATTCGGTAGACTGTGAAAACAATGCTAACAGTTATATCATTAACTTGAGTGGGTGTTCATTTAATGAGGCTACAATTTCTGCCCTTAGTCATGGTTTAAAGTATGTACCTATGGTATTACCTAGGCTATATGTCTTAAAAAGTGATATTTATCGCTTTATACGTAAATTAAATCTGATGTGTTTTTTTAAAAAAAGTGAAAATGATCTTTCAGTATTAAATAATGTAAATGAAGAAGATTCAAGCATTGGTGAAGACTCGGAAGATAGTTTTTATTCTTGCATGTCAGATAATGATAATTGCATAGGTACCAATGCGTACTGTCGACTAGACACAAGTGGGATTAAAGTTAAAAGCACTTTTATACCAGCTTTTCAACATGAAGGAATAAAACACTTTTCAGCTATGGTTGATTTTGCAGCTGAAACTATTTATGATGAATTTGATACTAAAAGATGTAGTATTAAGTATAACTTAACTAAGAATGAATGGCAAGCCATTAAAGAGCTAGCTGCTAATAAGGAAATAATAGTCAAACCAGCTGATAAGGGTAACAAAATTGTACTTATGCATTATACCCGATATGCTACAATGTGTTGGGAACATTTAAATGATAGAAAAACATACAAGAACTGTGAGATGAAACAATATGAACAAGCGGTTAAAAAGTTTGAAGATTTATGCCATAAGGGATATAGATTAGGGTACTTTTCAAAGGATGATATAACTAAGAAATTTTCAACAAAAGGATGTGAGGTAGCAAGATTTTATTGTCTACCAAAAGTACATAAGAATCTACATTGCCCTCCAGGTCGCCCGATTGTATCAGCATGTAATTATTTTTCTCACAATATGCGTTTATTTTTATATAGCTTTTTATACCCTTATGTGATGAAACAGTCTTCATATATTAAAGATAGTTTTGATTTTTTAACAAAAATATCACCAATAACATGGACCTCAGATATGTATTGGTTTACAGCAGACGTTAAAAGTTTATATACAAGTATAGAACATAGACATGGTTTGAGAGCTATAGAGAAGATATTAGGTGACAGTCCTTTGTCATCATATATTATAGAGCTTATAGGATTTTGTTTAAAAAGTAATTATTTTAGTTTTGATGGACAATTATTCCATCAACTTAGGGGCACAGCAATGGGGGCAGCATTTGCCCCCATGTATGCAAATGTAATGATGAATCTTTTTGAAATTGAATTTTTATATAGGACAGAATTTTTTATTAATAATGTGGTTAAATATTACCGTTATATAGACAATTTAATTTTTATTTGTAAGGGTGGAGAACAAGAAATATATAAATTTAGGAATGTTTTACAAACAAATGAATTTGGTTTGAAATTTGACGGTTTTCAAATTGTTAATAAAGTTAATTTTTTGGACATAACTCTAGAAGGCAGTTTGAATGGCAACATTGTGACAAAAGTGTTTCGGAAATTCGAAAATGAATTACATTTACTAGATGGAAGAAGCTGCCATCCACCGCATCTTATAAAATCATTACCACATGGCGAATTTATGAGAATTAATAGGTTATATAACCATAGTGATGAAATTAATAATGAACTGGAGAAAATAGCATGGTTATACATAAAAAGAGGTTATGATGCTCAAGAGGTGATGTCATCATTAAATAATATAAAAGAAACTAATCAAGGTATGAATAAGATACAAAAGAAATATAATAAGAAAACATATGCATACTCTTTGAGGGATGAACCAAGAAAAACATTTTTTATGGTTATGACTTATGATTTACTTTCACTAGAAATTAGCCATATGATGAAATATTATTGGAATTCATTATTTAAATATAAAGATCTAACATCAATTTTCCCTAAGAACATAACTTTCTCGTATAAGAGAGGGAGAAATCTAAAAGATATGTTAGTTCATGCAGGTTTCTCCACTCCAGACTTACATCTAAATGTACATGTTGATGTAAACTTAAGGGGTACATATCCATGTGGTAAATGTATCTCTTGTAAATATGTATGTAAGACAGTTGAATATATTAATGGTAAGAAATTTTATCCTATGGGACAATTTTCATGTAATACTGAAAGAATTGTGTATGCACTAAAATGCCCTTGTAATATGTTCTATGTTGGGGAAAGTAAACAAGCTTTTAAAACAAGGTTGCAAGAACATTTAAGAGATATAAAACATAAAAAAATAGAAAGTCCTCTTGCTACACATTTTAAAGATTTTCATAATAGTGACCCTAAAGGTCTGTTAGCTACAGTTTTAGAAAGTTTAATTATGAATGAAAATGAAGAAAAAACTAAATGTAAGTTGTTATATAAAGAGACAGTTTTTATATTGAAGTATGACACTATGGCACCTAGAGGCATGAATTTAGAATGTAATTGGAAAGTTTTTTTATGATCAATTGTATAATTGTTAATTGAATGATTTGATTACTTTATTGATCAGTGTATAAAAATGTTTGAAAATCAACTGATGTTATTCTCCTGGAAGGCGAAGGCCGAGGCGCTAGGGACTTGTGTGCAATAAACTTCTGGTGTTGGATCTGTGGTCGTTGTTTTTTGGAATATTTTATCTTTTTGCTGGTGGTTCGTTGGTAATCATTTATCCATTTATACTTTGGAACATCACTTGCCAGACATTAAATGTGAAAACATGGTCTAAAATACAAATTAAATAAATTTAGACCCTGTCAGGAAAATGTACACTATGTGGCCAGAACCATAGTAGGTCCTTGTCTACAAAATCCTGTTCCTGATGAACAATGAACTCCAGTTCTTTGGCTTCTTTAGTCATCTTGGTATTCATGTTTGTGCCAGCTGTATCCATAGCTTTTTTGTAAATATCTTTCTCCATACACTCCCAGGAATAATATGAGACCAAGTCACAGTAATATAGTGGAATTTAAGCTTTGTATGGAGAGATTTTTACAATGTCATTGACACTGAATTAGTTTTTGAAATAGTCATCCAATCATTTCTATCCTAAACAATAACTATGACATCAAGACATGGATGGTCCTTAGCAAGACTATGCACCTCTGATATCAGCTGAAACCATTGCACCCCTTGAATCTCTGCCATGATAATGGAAAGTCATTGAACTCAGGACAAAGTGCACACCATCATCATGAAATCAGAATCCTTCTGTCTGCCCCAAAAAATAAGAGTTCCTAAGAAACCACATCTTAATACACCTGCATCTGAAAATGCAGGTTAAGCAATTCACGTCTGATTAACCTAACTTCAGCCTTCCATTTGCTGCTCCCATTTTCCCTGAGAAACATATCCCACACTATAAGAGTTCCAAATGGCCATTGAATATAACAAAAAAAGGCTTTAGAGTCCCATTTCTTTTCCATATAAATTAAACTTGGTGATGTCCCTACTGTCAGCAAATGAAATACTCCTCCTCTTCTGAAAAATGACCTGAGAGCATGACTAGATCCACCATTATAATCTCTAATGCTTTCCCACAGTAACAACTCAATAAATACACACAGCTTTCTTGGGAAAAGGCCACTATAGTTAGTTGTGGCATGGCCTAGGATGCAACTTCTTAAGAATCAAAACTGGTGTGCAGTCTTTTCTAAGCATCATTAGATATCTTTTTATAAAATTGATCTGAAATTGATACAAAAAGCCACAACAAAGTTTTCCCTCCAGTATGACCAAGTTTCTTCTAGTCTTCCCTATAGTTACCTAAGAGATTCTTAATTTAAGATCTCCATCATAAAGATAAACAGCTAAAGTTATTATACTGGCATAAAAAGCATAATTCTTGAAAATACTATGCAAACCTCTTAGGGATGTTTGTAGCAGTGCCCTCATTAGCAGTTTCCTCTGATCTGCTAGGCTTGCTTTTTAACTTGGCCCGGCATTTCAGAAATATCCTTACAGTCATTTCTTGGAGAAGTCCGCCAATCTCAGAACATCAGCTGTAAAAATGAGGGCAAGCAAATGCACCCAGATAGTTTGTACCCTGTCACCTGCCTGAGACATACACAAGAAGTACCTTAGCAATACCACCAGTGACAAATTCCTGTAACTGGGCAGTAAACCATTTAAAAATGCACCAGATTCCATTCAAGCTATAATTATATGATTTTTCACCTGCTACGGGCCCATTGGTGTTTAATTAAATGGCCTGTATAGTGCTTACGACCATAAGAAGAGAGGAATTAGTGTTGCCTTCTACTCTGCCTCCAGTGATAAAACATGAAACGGTGGAATTGTAATTTTGACAAGCTATAGGGCACTATTATGATCTTACACAGAAATTAGCATGCAGCAAAAGGGCAGTGTCAATCTTCAGGCACTGCAAAAGTGACTGCCTCAAAATTGCTTGTATCCATACTAGTTTAGCTCTTTTCTTATTTAAAGCAAAAACACTTTATGATTGTCTGAATGGACAATTATCTTTGCTATTAACTAACTCCTTAGCCCACACCACCATTGCTAACCAAATGAACATGAGTTCTAGAAAAAAGACAATAATAACTTACAATGACAAGGCATACTTTAGTTTGAGAAGTACTGTAGAATCTTATGCAATCTTACATAAAGGTATTGTGCTAACAATTGACTTCTGAAGAGATGAAGAATCGCACAGGTGAACTTCAATAGTTCTTAATAGCTCTAGACATCAGAAATATTTACCCACAAATATGGAGTCTCGTCATCCCTGTCCAAAGGCTGGTGAGTCCTAATATTGAAGCTCCATAACTGTACTCAGTTTATCTTACAAGGTAGTATAGAAACATCAAAGCTACAGCAGTGATAACACTGATGTATATTAAGTTTAAAGCCAGTTTGGTATACCTGGGTGTGCATAACAATGAGAGGGGTTAAAACTGATTCCAATACCAAAAATAATTGTCTGGATATATAGTCCTACTTCACCACTAATAGTAGTACAGAGTTACCATTTAATACCAGTACCATGGACAGCAACCAATATTTCAACTTATCCAACATATGTGGTAGGTAGGTGTATGTGACAGTATCAGCATCCAATTCACATTAAGTAGACATACTGCAGTGAAGTTAAAGTTTTCACACTGTAGTTACTTCTTGATGTTGCAGTATTTTTTTTTCAACACAGGTAGTGAGAGTCAATATCCTTACTACAATTCTGCCAAAATAAGTTGATACGAGAAAGGAAATGTGGAAGCTGGCTTTGGCAGAATTAGTCATAAATTATCACAAATTAGAAACAGAAACATAAATAAGGAACACAACTAAAAGGTTCAATGACCCACCATTTTAGATACCATTATGCTGATGAAATAAACTGCTTGGTGCCCAAACATCTCATCATATACCCAGCTCCAGTGTTGCCTTGCTTCTTGTATAGCACTGAAACCAGTTTTTGCATGTATAATAAAATGAAATGAGTTATGTTGCAAATCTCTGACAAAATTTAGCTCAAAATGATGTCAGCATAAGCAGAGGTTACATGTATGCAATATAACTATTACAGTTAATACATACATTAAATGATATTTTTTTGCTGTCCTGAAATCAGTCCCTCAAAATAGTTGATGTTTTTTACGGTAGCACAACCAGACAGCTCTGGGCACACACACACACACACACACACACACACGCACACACACACACACACACACACACACACACACACACACACACACACACATACTAGATCTGGATCTATTATAGACTGGATCCTAACTTCTGACCCTTGTATCTATCATAACCCTGGCACACTTCCCAACTCTCTGAGTGACCACTCCCCCACCTATGTCCATAAGTACTCTCAACAATCACCCAAAGAACACCTGTACAGAGTATGTTGCAATGTGACCCACTTCGACCCAGACAAGTTTAACTCTACTCTGTCCAAAATCAACTGGACCTTCCTTTATAACCTCCCCCTAAATGATGCTGTAATTGCCTTCAACAAAATATTTCTAGACATATTAAACACTATGGTCCCATCTAGAAAAATCAGAGCAAAATCAAATTGTGCCCCCTGGCTCACAAAGCAAGTACACTCTATTATGCACCAGAGGGACACTGCCTGGAAAACCTGGGTCAAAATAAAACCCCTCCCCTACTCCAACACTACAAAGAACTCAGAAACAAGTGCAAAAAATTAATCATTAATTACTGAAAAATCATTTTTCATTTCCATCCATTGTAGCCTACATACCAACCCCCAAAAATTCTGGTCACAATCCTCCACCCCAGTAGCCTTCCCACACCCAACCCCTTCCCCCTCAATACTGTAACTGAAACTGCTGCCCTATTAAACAATTAATTCATAGAAACAATCCAAAACTTAACTCAATATAGTCCCAAAGCCTCTTCTTTGTCTTCACCCCACAGCCGTTCTTCCTCTAATGCCTTTTCCTTATAACCTGTTCCCATTGCCTTTATCAAATCCCAACTAAATAAACTCAAACCCACATTTTGCAACTAGTTTTTACTGACTTTATATGTTTCAATGTATTTTTAATGGATACACATGTATATAATAGTGTATACACTGCAATTATGTGGGGGCCCCCCACATCCCCCCTTACTTTAGATTTTCACTCCAGGGTCGCATTGCAGTGGGGCAGGGGCTATATTCCATTTCTGACCAAATGTAATTCGACCAAATGGGTTTTCAGTGAAATGCATTTTCAGTGAAGTGGGCTGCCTGAGATCATTTTCGACCAAATGTAATTCGACTAAAAGCAGTAGACCTATATATATATATATATATATATATATATATATATATATATAATATATATATATTATTATATATATTTATACATGTGTGTGTATACATTTATATGTATGCGTATATATATATATATATATATATATATATATATTTATAAATATATATATATTTGTGTGTGTGTGTGTGTATGTGTGTGTGTGCTAGTATACATACATAGAGACCTACTTTACTAACAAAAAAAAAAAACAATCAGGATAGGCAGTGAGTTTAAAAAAGTGATGTGCTGTTGTCCTGTCTCACCTTCACTCTTACTAAAGTTGGGTTTGGAACCGATCCTTGGTTCTGACTCAGCATATACACAAGCTCGAGTTCTTTCACTAGCTTGTGGCTAAAACCCTATCCCATCATGCACTAGGAGAGCTCCACAGATCTAATTTTCCACTAAACAAGATCGGGTGCTGTTTTTACTGGATCTGGTTAAGCAGAATTTTTCTTCACTTTTTGAAAAAAATTGTTAGTTATTTCTGTGTTTTTTCTGTTTTAGTACTTACTAAAGTGTCTGTGTGTTTTCCATTTTTTCTTCCCGAGATTTAACTGCTGTTGGCCTTCGTTTCTTTTGTAAGGCCTTTCCTCCCCTATCCCGGATTTAAACTTAATGTTTAAAAGTGCATTTTAGTTAGAGGGTTTTCTTTTCCTTGCCATTCTCTTCCCTTCACTCCTCAAGGCTAGTTTATTTAAATTAGAAAGCTGCCATAGCCCGTTTAACTTAGAGGCTTTTCCGTTTCTATTGGACGTTTAATTGACTTCTTGTTATTACTATTGTTGCTATTGTTATTATTATTGCTGTTTTTCTTGTTGTTTTAAAAAAAAAAGTGATCACTGTTCTTGTTGTTTCAAAAAAGTAGTGTGTGTGTGTGTGTGTGTGTGTGTGTGTGTGCGTGCGTGCGTGCGTGCGTGTGTGTGTGTGTGTGTGTGTGTGTGTGTGTGTGTGTATATATGGGTCTACTTCATATGACCTAAATTTCATTTGACTGAAATTCATTTGACTGAGACCAAAATACTGAAAGTTCAAAAGGCTGAAAACTCATTTGACTGAAACTCATAACACTGACACATTAAAGTAAAAGGTATATGCCCTTTTCCCCACTGTAGTGCAATCCTGGAGTTAGTATATATAGTTAGGGGTGTGTGTGGGGTGAAGCCCCCCGCATACTTTATACATTTTAAACCATACACATGGATATTTATAACTGCAATGAATAACTCTGCAGAAAACAATATTTATCTAAACTGTGTGGGGGGCTTCACCCCCCTCCCCCCAACTATATATACTAACTCCAGGATTGCACTGCAGTGGCGAAAAGGGCATATACCTTTTACTTTAATGTGCACTGTTATGAGTTTCAGTCAAATGAAATTCAGGTCATATGAAGTAGACCCATATACATACATATATATATAGCCAAGTTGTTAGTGGCTTTTTCCTTATTGTTTTCTGACTAGTATAATGCCTTTTAAGGATTCTAAGGAAGCTAAACCCTCTGGGTATAAAAAATGTGTTGAACATGGACAAAAAAGTCCATTACTGATAGACACACCATTTGTGTGTACTGTCTAGGAGTAGTTTATCTCCAAGAGTCCTGTGCCATCTTTCACTCTTTTAGCCACATGGCATTATTGGAAAAGAAAAATAAATTGATTCTCAGAGGGCTATTGAAAACCCCCTTTCCTGAAGTGATCCAAGAAGGTCAGGGTTCTTCTAAGTCTGGCCAATCCCCTTCTTCAAAGTCAGACAAGTCAGGGAAAAGGTCTTCTTCTTCAAGTGCTCTGTCAGAGCCATCTAAAAAACTGCCAAAAGAGTCATTTCCAGAGCCAAAGGCTGTCAGTTCAAAGAGGCCTTCTACCTCTGCACCTATAGTTTCGGTACCGATGGAGTTTCTTTTGCAAAGCCGGTCCACTGAATTGGTACTGGTATCTCCCACTCTTAAATCTCCATTGCTATCTCCCACTCTTAGATCTCTATTGCTACAGTCCTCCAAAATCTCCTTCCCTCTCGACTTGATCTTCCAGGAACTTGTTCGACGATGATGTGTATCATGTGGTGCTGCGACTGTTAAAGACACCATCACTCACCAAACTGTTGTCAGATCCAATCCAGAGGGCTTCAGAACTGACCAAATCCACCCTTTCGACATCAGCTCTTCCTCCAATCTGATCTCGAACCTTGGAGCCAGAATGTCCATAACTGATTGTAGTGGAACCGTCAGAACTGAGACCTATTACAGAATCTTTGAAACAGAATATTGCTTCAATGTCCTTGGTTCCATCAGAACTCGAGGAGTCAACGCTGTCCAGTCAGGTCTGGTGAGGGGAGTTGGATCAAACAGTCTTCGGATGCAAACTTGCCTCTGAAGGCATCAGCTTGAGTGAGCTTGGCTCGTACCTCAGCCTCAGAACCATTCCTCTTGGTTCCAGGGATTCCATATGGTTCTTCAGAAATGGGAGTTTCATCTGATCAGGAGCAGGGGCCTTTTCAGGTAATGAAGACAGTGCTGTCTTCACAGACAGATCCGCTGCCACATCTGGACATTCTTCCCCCCAAAGGCACTGGTGTCTGTCTCTATACCCTTGCATCCACAGGGACACAGCGATCCTAAGCCTCTGGATGGCCCACTGAGTGCCCCAATCTCTTCCAAATCCTCTCCGGAGAGGAAGCATTTAGACTTCCCAGAGGAGTCCGTCACTTCAGATACGGACCTTGATGAAGCTGAAGGGTCCCCACAGTTGCCTTCTGATGATGTCTCCTTTGGAGACTTCTTGGAAATACTTAGAGAGGGGGCTTGAAGTCCACCAACCCTTCAGTGGAGCAGTCTGTCTACCTGAAGGTTTTTGGATCTCACCCTTCCTCTACTTGGGTGTTTCCACCTTTCAACAAACTTATGGATTTAGTTTCTTGAAAGGCATCGGAGACTCCAGATTCTGTGGAACTAGTTCCTCAGAAGCCAAACAAGTTTATTACTTCTCCATCCAACAAAACATTTCTGACTAAGGGGGTACCAGTAGATGCTATGGTGGTGGTGGTGGCAGTCACTAAGAAGGAACTCTCAGAGACATCTTCTTCTGTCTACCCACCAAGCAAGGAGTCTTGCATGATGGACAGATATGGAAAGCACATTTTTTCTTCAGTGACATTTGCCCTTAGATCACTGAATTACCTGACTCATTTCACCAGATTACAGAGATCTCCTGAAAGAACTAGGAGATACCCTCCAAGGTTCAGTATCTGAAGGGGTGTCAGAGAAAGTTTTCTCACAGTTCTCTGCCTTAAATTCAGTGGTCAAGTCCTCCATGAGACTGATTTCTTATGCAGCAGATGGAGTGAGCAGAGCAGCAGGTTCTGGGATTTCCCTAAGGAGACATTCCTGGATGTGAGTGTGTGACTTTGCGGAGCCCTTTAAATCTTCCTTTGTTAATGCCCTGTTTGATGGTTCATCCCTGTTCGGGTCTAAAGTCAAGGACAAATGAACCAGGTGTTAACAGGAAGGAAAGACTCTCTGCCGTAGGAATCCATTTTTCCCTACCTACCAGACTTTACCGCAAAGGTCAGAAAGGTAGCAGGAAAATGTGATTTTGAAAATCCTAAAGAGCTTTCCAGGTCGCACTTGGTGAATCTTGCCCCCCAGAGGCAGAGGGGGAACTGGTAATGGAAAATGCTGACCACATGGCAGGGGGGCTCGCAGAATCAGGGCACCCAGGAATCCTTCTTTGGTATGCCCTTTCAGCACTCCTGAAGGAAGGCCAACCTGTCCATCTCTGGAGTCAGTTGGGGGATGCTTATCTTTGTACCAAAAATCCTGGCTGACAATAACAAAAGACAAATAGGTACAAAGCATCATATCCAGAGGTCACTCCATACCCTTTTCCTTTCCCGCTCCAAGCATAAAAAAGATCCCGGACATTCCACCAAGTCAAAGGGAACACACAACTCTAGAAATTCAAAAGTTGCTAGACAAGAGAGTCATCCAAACAGTCCCTGCAAACCAGATAGGATTCAGAACTTACTCAAGGTTCTTTTTAGTTCCAAAAAAAAAAATCAGAAAACTGGAGATCAGTCTTGGATCTCAGCAACCTAAACAAATCAGTAAAAAAAATCAAAGTTCGAGATGGTGACACTGCAGTCAATGCTCCCGTTTCTAGGACAAGACAATTGGATGTGCTCGACAGATCTCCAGGATGCATACTAACATATAAAAATGGACAGGCAATCCAGGAGGCACCGGCACTTTTGGCTGGGAGCCAGCCACTACCAGTTTAGGGCTTTGCCCTTTGGCCTTACTACAGCGTCCAGAGTGTTTGCCAAGTGTATGGCAGTAGTCGTGGCTCACTTGAGACACCTAGGATTCCGAGTGTTTCCATACCTAGACGACTGTCTTCTAACTGCCACCACTGAGCAGCTACTAACAAAAGTGAGAGACACCACCTTGCAGCTCTTCTCTCACTTTGGGATCACAATAAATTACAAAAAATCTGCCATACTGCCATCTCAGCATATCTTTTTTATAGGAGCAGAACTAAATACAATAAAAATGATCGCCAAACTTCCTCCAGAAAGGGTAAGAGTTTTTCAATGTCAGGTCTTGAATCTCCTTCCCAAGAGAAAAGTACAAACAAAGACAGTTATAAGAGCCGTAGGCACCTTGGCAGCAGCAATAACCTTGATTCCCTTTGCACACCTGCACATGAGAATTCTCCAGTGGCTACTTTTCACTCAGTGGTCAGTGCAAGAATTACCCATGTCCCACAAGATACTGCTAAAGAAATCTTGCAAAAATGATCTTTGTTGGTGGCTAGACTCCACTCGTGATGTTAGGTCGACTCTTTATACTTCCCCAGCCATTAGCCACAGTGACCACAGATGCTTCCCAGATGGGGGGGTATTATGTAGGAAATCAGTCCAAGGCACTTGGCAGGAACACAAGGCCCATTTGCATGTCAATGTCCTAGAGATGATAGTAATGCTTTTGGCATTGCAAGCATTCCAGGACTCTCTTCCACTGGGAACTATTGCAATACAAACAACATGTCAGTTGTATGGTACATAAACAAACAAGGAGGAACCAGATCTTACCCCTTTTGTCGAGAGGCCATGAGAGTATGGCACTGAGCAATCTCCTCCCAATGCTTTCTGATAGCAATGCACATCCCATGGAAATCCAATGTGATTGCAGACAGACTCAGCAGAGCATTTCTGATGTCTCACAAATGGTCCCTAAAACAGGAAGTGGCGGAAAAAAATGTTTGCAAATGGGGCCAGTCTTGCTGCAACCTTTTTGCCATGTCCATAAACACCAAATGCAGCAGCTACTTTGCCCTGATCCCCCCTCTAGGGGAGTCAACAAGGGATGCACTTGTCCACAATTGGCCCTCAGGTCTCATGTATGCCTTTCCTCCGTTTCCATTGATATCCAAAGTTCATCAGAAAGCCAATTACTTGGGAAGGAACCTGATACTCATCTCCCCATACTGGCCTCATCAGATCTGGTTCCCCTTCCTGTGGCCTCATCTCCAGGAGGAGCCTTGGATCCTGGACCCAGTTCCAGACCTCCTGATTCATTCATCAGGGATGCTCCACCCCTTCCTTCAAACCCTCAAACTGACAGTTTGTCTGCTCTAATTCCAACCATAGCCAGGCTCCCTAACCTTTTTCCTGCAGTAAAACATCCTGATTTCATCTCATAAGGCTTCAATGAGAAAGATATATAGAAGCAAATGGAAAAGATTTTCCTTATGGGCTTTAAATAATCACATTGATCCTTTTTCTGCTCTGGTAGCTTCCATTCTAAAATTCTTAGCAAAATTATTTAATGAAGGCACAGCTGCAGCTACTATTCGAGTTCAGTTAGCAGCAGTATCTACTTTCCATTTAGGTGAATCAGGCCTCAATGTCAAGTCCCAGAGACTATGCAAAGCCTTTCTTAAAGGCACCTTTTTATTAAGACCACCTATTAAAGCCCCTCCAGCACCATGGGACTTGAATTTTGTCTTATCCTGTTTAATTTTTACCCCATTTGAGCCAGCATCCTCCTGCGATCTCAAATTTTTGACTTGGAAAACTATTCTTTTGATAGCTATTACTTCTGCTAGAAGGGTGTCAGAGCTGCAAGTCTTGTCAGTAAAGCCCTCTACATGCTTTTCCACAGAGATAGAGTATCCTTACAAATTAACCCTTCCTTTTTACCCAAAGTATGCTCAGAATCAAATTTGAACCAGACCATAGAGTTAACAGTATTTTCCCTAACTATGAGAATAAGGCGGAATACATGTTATACCAACTGGATGTACATAGACAATTACACTTCTACTTACACAGGACAAAAGACTTCAGAAAATCTGACCAACTATTTGTATCCTTTTCAGATTCCAAGAAAGGTGCTCCAGTTTCTAAAATGACACTTTCAAAATGGCTCTCAGACTGTATAATCTTCATTTAGAAATCTCAAAACAAGGATCTTTCCCATAAAGTAAAAGGTCATTCTAAAAGTGGTATTGCAACCTCTTCTGCCTTTCAGGCTACACTACCCATTGATACCATTTGTGCTGCAGCAACATGGGTAAGGCCACATACCTTTATCACTCATTACAAAGTCAATTTGGCCTCCAGGAACAGGGCCTCCTTTGGTTCCACAGTTCTGAAGAGTATTCTCGCTTGAGCCAAACAAGAAAGATAGTGCTAGGGATGCTGTCCCAACTTTAGTAAGAATGAAGATGAGATATAAAGAAGTTATGTACTCACCATAATGTTCCATGTGTGTTGTTCATCTCGCCTTCATTCTTACATCCTTCTCTCCTTTCTCCCAGCCTTCTGCTCCTGGAAGACCGAGTTGATTCAATTGGCTGTTAATGTTCTCTGACCTTTCTGATTGCTCCATAAGGTATCCAGTGACTCTTCTTTAGTATTCTCTTTGTATCTGCAAACAAGATCTGGGAAGCTCTCCTAGTGCATGATGGGATAGGGTTTTAGCCATGAGCTAGTGGAAGACCTTGATCTTGTGTATAGGCCAAGTGGTTCCTAACCCAACCTTAGTAAGAATGAAGGTGAGATGGACACCACACATAGAACATTATGGAGAGTACGTAACATCCTTATTTGCAAGGAGCAAGCTCCTCAATATCTATCATTGCAGGAGATCTATCCCTACATCCCAGGACTATAACTGTACTATACTATAATACCAACAAAGACAAAGACAGAAGGATAATCTGAATAAAGTCTGGACCCAGCAAGAACTTCATTCCAACTTATAAAACTGTTCCAGACACCACATTGAAGTTCTTTTATTTTAAATTGTGAGCAAATGACTTGCAAACGAACAAGTGCTTTTCCATACACTTCCTCAGGCTTGCCTTGAGCATTATCTTTATTAATTCTCTTGGCAAGTGCCATTTTCTTTTCAGTTTTGCTAGCCATTCCCATTACC
Source organism: Protopterus annectens (assembly GCF_019279795.1). NCBI lineage: Eukaryota > Metazoa > Chordata > Ceratodontiformes > Protopteridae > Protopterus > Protopterus annectens. Next base: position 773,152,644 of record NC_056727.1, on the reverse strand, counting down.
TGTTCTTCAATGCTTTCAAGCTTCTATTATCCTATTATTTTCTGCTGTGCACAGAATCAGACTGTAAAAACATTTATTTCCTGGCTTGCAACACTTTCGGGCTATGATCACATTTCTACTCACTGTTTTGTAAAACTTTTAGGATGTGCTATCTTGATGTATAAATCTTTTCTTAACACTGGTTCTGCTGTTACAGGACAGCAGGCTGTAATATTTTAGTGTAATGGACCAGTGTACTTTCATTGTTCACTGTGATAGCCAGTCCTTCCATATATTTTTAAAAAGAGGAACGTTTCTCGTTATCATTATATAATATCCCAAGGAAGAAATCATAGTAACTAGTAGAATATTCCTAAAATTAGTTTGTATATCAACACTACCCCATCTGAACTTTGTAAGTGACTTTTTAATGCCTCACTTCCATTTATCAATAGTGCTAAGCAAGCAATAGTGCCTGACAGGATGGACATTATCAGAGAAATAACAGAAAGTTGAGAAGTGCTCTGAGGCCTGCCACTACCCTTTGAAGGTCCTTTATTTCCCTCGTAATGTCCAACCTGGAGGGCATTCTTATACTTCAGTAATATGCTATCTATTAAACTGTTTAATGCATTACTGTGTTGAATGCATTTATTTATATTTTTGATGTAAAATAGTTCCTCTGCCTAATGATTCAAACTTGCAAAGAAGTTGAGAAGAAAGCATTCAGGATCTTGCTTTCTTGGTGTCTCTCACTCACTCCCTCACTTGCTCTCTCTCTCATTTCTTGCACACACACACACACACACACACACACACACACACACACACACACACACACACACACACACACACACACACACGTATGCATGCACATTTCTTTTTTCTTTTGTTTACTTGTTACAGTTACTAAACACCAAAGGAACATTTAGCAAACATAAAATAAAGGGTGCCATTTGCTTTTTTTGTGTCTGAGCTTCATTGTACATTAGTATGCTGCAGTGAAGTGACAAACTTATTGTTTAGCAGGTGATATCTGTTCATTAATACCCTGTTGGGTTATTAGTGTTTGTTTCACCCATTATTTAAGATATTTTATATGCATAAAGTGCCATCTTATCCTGTATCTAAAACTCCCATTGCTATTTTCCTGTTTAGTTTATATTCAAATTTGTATCTTTGCCACACCTTTAGGGGGTGAGAGGGGGGTAAAGTCAGCACTGAACCTATCTGCCAGGATGTTGGCAATATCAGTTGGGTCTGTATATTTAGTGCCATTGTGCTGTAACTCAGAGCAGATCTGAGTGTTGCCATTGAGATTCTTGAAATAGCTATAGAATGCTTTGTGGTTGTCTTTAGAATCAGTGGCAATTTTGTTTTCATAACTAGCTTTGGAGGATTTTATCAGGGATCGTAGCTTCTTACTGAGGCTGACCAGGGAGCTCCTCCACTCGTGTAATTTTACTCTATTTTGCAAGAGTTTTGTCCTTCTGTTGCACAGTTTGTTTATGGCAGGGGACCACCAGATTGGCTTCCTTTTTTTGGAGGATAGCGTCTTGGTTCTGTTTGGGATAGCATGAGCCATGCACTCATGTAAGTGCTTATAAAGTGCAATTGTGTAGGATTCAGTAGTTGTAACTGTATTGTCCATCTGCATGGGGGTCATGAAGTTCACCACTTCTGTCTTAAGAAGCATGAAGTTTGCTTTGGAGAAATTTTTTACCATGGTTTTCTTAATGGGGGGGGGGGGGTTGGAGGCAGGATGTGGATATCTAGGGTAATTAGCTTATGGTCGGATCAGACCAATGAGGCATTGACTTCAGGTGTGGAACACCGGTCACTCATATTGGTAATGACTAGATCTAGGATATTGCTGCCCCTGGTGGGGGTTTGGATACGTTGATCCAGGGCATTGGAGTTTATGAATTCCAGAAAGCGTTGAGCGAAGGAGTTGGTACGAGTAGTTTTCCCAGTTAATGGTGGGGTAATTGAAATCGCCCATTATTAGGGTGTTTGGTTGAACCCTAATATTTTCCAGTACATCAAGAAAAGAGGAGTGGGAATACTGGGGCATGGTGGGTGATCTGTAGCAAGCTACAATTTGGATTGCAGTTTTGCCCAGAGTTAGTTGCACTTGGATAACCTCGGCTGCATTATGCTGAGCAACTAGCCTGGAGGTGTGGATATGATTAATGAATATGGACACACCTCCGCCTTTGGTGTTCCGGTCCAGTTTACATGGCCAAAATATTTATCACATTGCTGTTCAAAAGAAGCTAGTGTACAGCCTATATAGGGCTATAAACTTTTGTTTTAGATAAAACTTCAGGAAATGTTTCTTTTTGCTTGTCTGAAATTAAGTATTGTAGGTTCCAATCAATCAAAGTCTTGAAACAAAGAATGACAGTATTACAAACTTGGAGAGAATATACTTTTACCACTTTTATTGTTCCAGAGTCCCATATGTTTCTTCTACTCCATTGATATGACTGATATTTTCCATTAGTATGGCTTCCAATATTTCATAATCATTCATTCCTTTGAAAATCGGTTGGTATGTCTGTTTGCCAAAGCCCTCCTGATTCACCTTAAGATTATCTTGGGATATACAAGTCTGCTCTTTTTGAATTAGTATTAATTGTTACTCTAAGAAAAAATAGCCCTTCTGCTCTTCTGGTGATATATAGTCAAACATTTTCTTAATTTCTTGTGCTGATTCACTCAAAATATTAACATCTTCCTGCCCTTTAAGACAATTACCATTCAACATGTCTTTCAGATATTTTACAGCATTCTTAATTTTCATCCATTAAAACAGATAATACTCTTTATGGAAAATGCTTTTAAGAAAAAAAACCTTACTCATTAAACTATGTTTGCATCAATTATTTTTTAAAGCAATAATATCTTCCTCATTGTAATTAATCAGAATAAACAAGTATTCCCTAATTGAGTGTTGATTTATATCATTTTATTATTTTAATAAATGCTGTGTTTCTCTTTTTTTCTACTGGTGCTTTAACCACTCTTAAGCTTTTAGGTATTAATTCTATTTTCATACATTGCTGAAAATATGTATTTCCCCATTGAAGAGCCAACATTTTAACATTTTTTTTCAAATGTCTTAACAAATTCATGTATATCTACACAATTATTATTAGTACCTGTATCTTCTTGTTTCCAACTGCTGAACAGTATAGAGAAGACTTGAAAAAAGGAAGCTACATTTTTTGTATCTCCATAGTTAACTTCAAGAGTGTTTACCAGTACCGTGGGTACTACTTAAAACCCAGCTGCATAGGAAGTTGTAACCATTTTAATCCTTATCACACCTGCATAACTTAATTCTCTGTTTTCGATCAACATACCATTTCCAATATCCATATCCATATCCATACCAGAACCTCCAGTAGCTCACAAAAGCATACACTGAAAATTGAGACAAAGGCAACTGTGAATGAAATTCTTCTGTGACTGGGCCCATATCAACAAACAACAATCACTGAGTAATGGTAAATATTAGCTAAGATGCAAACCACTTCTTCATAAAGTTAGTTAATGAAAATAGTAAAGACAGTGAAATGAGTGACCAAATGCTTATTCACAATTAAAATTTACAAGTTAGTGCACTAATTTCTTGAAATTAAATTGAATATTTTCAGGCAACTGATTAAAATCAAAGTATCATTAAATAAACATCATTATCACATGGTGCAAAACTTGTCATTCATTGGAGATCTTGCTGTAGCGCAAATCATAGTTTCTTGAAATAAAATGTTCATAAATCATATGATTCTAAATTGCGCAGATCACTGGTTATAAGCTTTCATTCTCTTACATTCTAGTAATCATGAAACAAAACATTAGTGCTTTATCTCACTATATAATTAGAAAACCACAATGAATTGTGCTAAGAAAATGTATAGAATTAAGTCTTCAATATTTCAGTGGTCTAGATTTTAAAATAAAATTAATATTCAGACTTCCATTCAACCCTGGGTATTGTCTTCCTAACACCATATTTAGACATCTGCTCTTACTATCATTATACACTTTGTCAAGTATGTGTAGATCTAGCTTGTTGAAGCTGCTGCAGACCTTGGATGATGTAAGAAAATGGTACTGGAAAAAGTTGGAGGATTTTATTTTCTCCTCAACTTAGAGTTGTGAGGGGGTTGCAGACTGGGTAGCTGCACCAAGCACTGCAATGCCTAGCTAAGGCTCTGGCAAAAACATGCATGTGAGATGCATATGTATCCACATTATATCACACTACAAAAGAAGAATCCAAAACTGGTATGCGGTAATTAGCTCTGTGCATAAAGACATGATATTACGTGCCACATGGTTATGAGTCATAGTCTATACCCACCCCTCCTAAACTTCCTCTGCATCCATCTTGCAATCAAACTTCAGATCTCAAAAGCTCTATCTTTTACCTACTGTTCTTCTCTTGCTTTGTCTCCTCCAATTTCTCCATAAAAACTCTCTGTCTCTTAACTCCTCAAAAATCTAATTAACCTTTCAGTCTTGTTATTTTTATATTGTTTTAAATTGTATAATAACTGTGTTATTCTGTGTACAAATGTGTAGAATCTCAGTTACTGTTATCACAACAATTTTCCTGTATTAATAATTGTATTAACCACCAATAAACATTTTTTATGTATGTACTTGGAGTTTTTCTCCCCTGGCCGCCATTGAAAAAGGGCTCACTATAGCCCAATGGACTTTCCAGGTTAACAAACTACAAATAAATAAATAAACAAAAATCTCACAACTTTGTTTTCCAGGTTTTTGCATAGTCTCATATAACTTACCTACCCGTATAGTTTCATAGCTGGCACTATTAATTCAGAAGATTCTGCCAGAGCCTAAATTAGCTATGATACATTTTTTTAGAAAAGAAACAATGTAATCCTAGCTAGAAAGCATTTAATGTTCATACCTCTCTATTATTTAGGCCGTTAGTCAGCAAGTGATGTCATATAGCCAGAGTATGAAGGAGAACTGTCTAAAGAGTAATGTCATACTGTCATTGTAAATGGCTTCATGTTACAATAAGCCTGCTCAAGACCCCTCATTTTACTGCTTCTTCAGATCATAAAGTCAGGTAAATGAAAATTTTCATAGCCTTCATACATCTTATTAAACAACGGCACTTAAGAGAAAATGCTGCTGAGATTATCTGATATCACTAGATATGAAAAATACACAAATAACTGAGCAGTGATAAACATAAGATCGTAGAGTATCACATTCCAAAATGCAGATGGGATTTTTTTTTCTGAGAACACAAAATTATTTGACTTTTATAAAGAATATTTACAAACATATTAATTTCCATAATTTTCTGCAAGATATGTAGAGAAATGTATATAGGGAGAGATTTGTCACACAGTACCTACCCCTTCTCTGGAACAAATACTGTCTCCAAATTAAGCAGTGTGACACACAGTATGCCTTAAAAAAATTGCTGGACAGTTAGATTGGTATGACTGGCCTGGCACACCTTGAAAAGAGATGTGAGGCCTAAGGATGGGTATTAGCAAGGCAAAAATGGTCATGTGGCTTAGTTGCCTTGTGTCGGGTCTATATTAGAATCTCGAAGTCTGACAATATTGAATCTGATATTGTTAACATGAGATTAATGAAAGAGCAGAACATCAAATGTTTAAATGGAAATCTCTGTAAGGGGAGATTTCTGTTTACTTTAATGTAGTGCAGTCTCGGAGCTGGTAGATCTAAGTAGCGGGGGTTGTGGGCGAGGCACAGCCCCCCACGTGGGGGGTGCAGGGGGCTTGCCCCCTGCTTTAACCCATCAGGGAAAGTTTTTCTTGTTTAATTTTTTTTTTCTATTTTCAAAGTTATTGAACTTAGATCATATGGTGTCGACCATATGGTATTCAATGTTCCATAACTTCGAGATTCTAATGTAGACCCCTTGTGTCTCCTATGATCGTATGTTACATAAGTATGAAAGTGTCTTCTTTACATCATCTACTGTACAAGCTGCACAATATTTATTTTTTCCTACAGGTAGTACACATTACAAATCATTTAACTTTTTAGTAGTTTAAAACAATTGCTGCAGCCTGTTTGTTACATTGATGTTCGTTACACTTTTGTAGGTTGCAAGCCGGGTATTGCAGATTCCCACTGAGAAGATTTTTGTCAGTGAGACCAGCACGACTACTGTCCCCAATGCATCTCCTACTGCTGCTTCCTCCGGCTCAGATCTGAACGGCATGGCAGTTTATGTAAGTGATTATTAATTAGAGTATAAGGAATGACAATGCCACAATTAAAACTGTTTCACCATGACTGAACTGCTGTGCTGCAGCCAGATGGCCATGCTGAAGGCAAATTATGACAGACTGACTGGGTAGTTGAAGAGACTCCTTAGTAACATATAAAATGCCTTGTTAGCAGAGAAGGGTTCTATTTTACCATTTTGTGGTCTAGTTGACTACATGCAGTGCTTCTGTAATTGTTAATAATATTTAACAGCAGATAATATTTAAAGCCTGTTTTGACAATTCTTAGAAATCAGAATCATTAAAATAAGTAACACAATATCCTGGGATTGTTCAGACTAAAATTAAACTCATGCTACTTTTATAAGAGCTTGGTTTACAGGCAATCTCCTTTCATCTGTTCACAGATTCCATCTGGTGCTGAAGCACTTACTATGATTTCATCCTGCCTTTTCCACATTATGCCATGAAAGCTATATTAATGATGATTCCATTGCAAAGTATGTTTACATTCATTGAAATGATGGAGCATTAACTTAGAAAAGATGTGATATGGATGTGGCATGGGGTGGTTTGCCAATAGGTCAATTGCAGTTACTATATATATGTACTGCGGATCCACCAATAAGTGCCACACGTCCTTGAAATGTAGCCGATTTATTGTACACAAGATAAAGAACACCAACTTGTTACAATGTAGAAACGACAAAGAAACATATAATGAAAATACTGATCAAGATTAAATACAAACATATTGTTCTATTATATATATATATATATATATATATATATATATATATATATATATATTTTTACAACTATTTTTACATCTTACAAAACATTTTTGTTGCATTTTTGCAAAGTGTATTTCTCATATATACTGTTTATTAGTATTGGAAATTCTATATGTTTGTATATCAATTAACATATTGTGACAGTATATATTAGTTGACGATATTTAAGCAGACTATATACATCTTGCACTTTATTTGTTAGTATCCAAGTAAGTCAGGATACTGATTGTAGTTTTAGCAATGTTATGTATTACAATGGATTCAAATACACGAAATGTTTTGTGGTTGCAAAATAGCGCAAGTGAAAGATAAGTGCTATTGTTACTTTAGGAAGCTTAGTTTTTCTTGGCGCCAAAAAAGGTTTTTAAACTATTTTTAACTCAGTTTATGTATTTGGCGACCAGTTCTGATGAAGGCCGGCTGTACGGGTGAAAACGCTTAACTGTTTTACTGTTTTTTCTTGATCAGTATTTTCATTATATGTTTCTTTCTCATTTCTACATTGTAACAAGTTGGCGTTCCTTATCTTGTGTACAACAAATCGGCAACATTTCAAGGACGTTTGGCACTTATTGGTGGATCTGCAGTACATATATATAGTAACTGTTTTTCTGCTTTTTTGACTATTCAATTGCAGTTATTGTGGTATAAAGCTTAGTGTTTCTAATTGCTGAAAAAATGCATAATTCTTTCTATAGATAAAACAAAATACTTCAGTTTTGTTTAATGCAGATAACAACTGTAATACTAGTACACAGATGAATTTATTAATAATATATGAAATCTCGCTCAAACACCATTTCTGTTCATATAACTTAACATGGACTATTACTAAGCATTAAGCATTGATTGAACTGTTGAGTCTAAGTGATTGTTGCAGCCGTTTCCTTTTATCTTGTTAATGTGAGAGATTTATTCCTTAAGGTAAGTATAATCCTTTATCACCATATTTTTTATTTTTCTCTCCATTTAGGTTTATTGCTCTTATTCCTCCCCTTAGTGTATATATCAAAAACATCAGACAACTAATTTTTCTACTTCTTCAGTAGTATTAATGCTTGGGCCTTAAGCTCTCGCTCTTCCTCTTGACACACTTGTGGTATGTCTTCATTACCACTGATGGGATTTTCCATTACTTTTTTCCTGCTTTCTTTACTATTTAGCTATTTTGGTAATTTCTAATAACTTTAAGGATGTCAGAAAAACCTACAAGTTTCAAAAAGTGCTCCACTTGTGGGCATAAGATTCCAAATTCTGATAGCCATTCACTGTGTGCATACTATTTGGGTCCAGAGCATCTTGATATTTCTTGTGACATTTGGGCTAGTTTCAATAATAGGGCCTTGGTTGAAAGAAAGAATAAGCTAATATTGAAAGATCTACTACTGTCTTCTGCTTCTTTGGACTCTGGAGCACTCTCTTCCTCTAAGAAATCTTTGTGGGATACAATAGAGAGACCTTAGGAATCGAAGCATTCCTTCAACCGCCATCCTCCCTTAACTGTTTTGACTTGGCTTTGCCTAAAAAGATATCTAAATTGCTGGCTCAAACTACCTCCAAGAGGTCAACTCCATCAAAATTAAAAACTTTGCATCCATCTCAATGTCCAGATCTGACTAGATCTAAATTGAAGTTACCAAGTTTTTTTTCCAGAACTTGTGTCTTCAAGGCTTCATTCTCCCTTCCTGCAAGGCATGTCTTGAAGTGCTTCCCTTCCAGCATCGACTTCATCTTCCCTCAGGTCATTCAGGAGCGTATCAGGAGTGGATGTGGACAGGGTGATGTGGAAATTTCTGAGGACCCAGATTCAGTAGGGTGTTTTATCAGCTCCATTTCTCATTGGACCCATGAGCCTTTACACCACTCAACCCCAGGCTGTAGTTCCTACTCCAAGCCATCCAGTGGCTTTGGAATTTTCATACCCAAGATTTCTGAACATGTCTGTTTTGGATCCGAAGACTTGCCTTTCTTCGACTGCAACACTTTCTCTGACTCAGACGAGTCTGACCTTATTGGATCCAGAAGGATCTCAGGGCCATAGCATCAGCACTGGATCTGGTGGGTTTGGATCATCTCCGATGGCTTTGGAGCTGTCCCTTCCTTTTGGAGCTTGGGCTCTAGACAGCTCAGCATTGACTTCTGCCTCAAGAGTGGAGCCTGAGGGGGAGTGGATTTAACCCTCAGAGGCTTCTTTGGATCTGGTGGAACTGAGACTAACATCCTCCTTGGTATCAACTTTCAAGGTACTGGAGACAGCTTTCTCATATTTGTTGGAAAAGAGACCCTTACCCCCTCAGGTCCACCCTACACTCAACTGTCTATTGTGGAAGTTGGGTCTTTTCATCCAGCTTCATTGGGATAGCCAGTCAAGTTAAGCCTCGAGACTGTCCTCATTCAAGACACTGCTGATACTTCCAAGTCCTCTATGGAACCTGCAATCGAAGATCCCCCTCAGAAGCAGATGTGCAAGAGGAGGCATCTACACTGTCCACAAGAATAATTTACCTAAGACATTGACTTCAGAAAAGGGACATTTCCCCCACATCACTCCTTGAGGATGTTTCATTCAGACAGATTCTCAAATGTCTGAAACAGAAAAGAGATTGGTCTTCTGACCCCTGTTCCCAAGAGGAGTCGGTGTTCCTCGAGGCTTTCAGGACCATCTCAGCTACAACTTGTGTAGTCCCTCTGGCAGATGAGATGGTAGATTTCATCTCCTACCATGACTGGAAGGATCTGGATGTCACAGAGCCCATCCCTAAATGTGGAGACAAGTACCTTGTTGAACTGAAAGGACTCATTGGAGCAAGGGTCCCTTGTGGATGCTATGATGGTTGCAGCAGCCACTAAGAAAGAGCTAGTGCAATAGACTTCTTATGTCCATCCCTCCTAATAAGGAATTTGGGGCACTGGAAAGGTATAAGAAGCAACCTTTGCCCTCAGGTCTCTAAATTATGTGGTACATGTTATGGCATTTCAGAGGGAATTGATAGAACAGATCTCCATATCCTGCCAGGGTCCATTTCTGCAGAGGATAAGAAAACAGTTTCTTCACAGCTGGCCACCCTCCAGTCCTTATCCATTGCTTCCATGAGACTGATATCTAATGCTTCAAAGAGCATGGCTAGAACATGGCATTCAAGCTTAACCATTAGAAGGCATGCCTGTATGTGCCTCTGTGATTTTGCAAAGCCCTTCAAGTCTTTATTCTTTAATGCCCCTTTTGATTGGTTCACTTTATTTGGTCCTAAAGTGAAAGAGACTTTCTCCAGGTGTGAGCAAGATGGGAAGACCCTTTCTGCCTAGGGAATATATTTTTCTACTCCTCAAAGGACCTACGTCTGAAACCAGAGCAGGGACAAAAAATTGTTGTTTAGAAAGTTTCAGGGTTCTTCCCAAGACTCCTGTTGAGAAAGATCCTCTCACAGCATAGGGAACTCCAGTAGAATATACTGACCTCATGGCAGAGGTGGCTTACAAAATCAGAGCTTCAGAGTTTCATTCTCTGATAGGCCTTTCAGTATCCCTGAAAGGTTATCAGACTGCTACACTCTGGAGGCAGTAGGGGAAGGGTGTCCATCTCTGTACCCATAAGCCTGGATTGCCATTACCAAAGATTCATGGGGTTAAAATGTCTTATCTAGAGGATATTATACACCATTTTCTCTTTTTCCCCCAAAATGCAATAGAAAATGTCCTGACATTCCACTCAGTCTGAGGAAATGTTTCAGCTACAGAAATAAATTAAAAAAAAAAAAACAATTCTGAAAAAAAAGAGTCAGACACCTGGTCCCACCAGACCAGCAAGGGTCCAGAGTTAATTAAAGGTTATTTTTGGTGCCAAAAAAGACCTGGGACCTCATATCAATTTTGAATCTCAGCAATTTAAATTAGTTTGTGAAACAGTTGAAGTTCTAGCTGGTCACTGTTCAGTTCATCCTGCCTCTTTTAAGGAAGGATGATTGGATGTGCTCTATAGATCTTCAGGATGTGTACTATCATATCAAGATACACAGGTGCTCCAGGAGATATGTATGCTTTTGGCTGGAAGCCAGTCACTACCAGTTCATAGCTCTGCCCTTTGGTCTCACAACAGGTGCCCTGGGTGTTCACTAAGTGTATGGCAATGGTTACAGCTCACCTGAGACTGCAGGGATTCTGTGTGTTTCCATATTTGGATCACTGGCTCCTGTCTGCTTCCACCAAACCTCTACTAATTCAAGCCAGGGATTGCTTGCACCATATATGTTCCCAGCTGGGCATTCGCATAAACACAAACTCTGGAGTTCTTAGTAGCCCTTCTAAACACAAAATCAGAAGTGGCAAGCCTACCTCAAACAAAACTGGAGACCTTAAGAAAACATGCATTACACATCCGTACTCTTTATTCACATCCAGCCAGATTAGTCCTGCAGCTGTTGAGCTCCCTGGCAGTCTCCATTGTTCTAGTTCCTTTGACTCATTTTCACATGAGAATACTACAGTGAACTCTAGCGGTATAGTGGTCAATAAGACATCAGCTAATGTCCACTCCCATTCACATCACACATATTTGCAGATGATGCATAACATGATGGATTCATGCAGAGTAAGTTTCTCACAGCTGCCCCTTTATACTTCCTTCCACAAAAGCCACAGTGACTAGGGATGCTTCCCAGTTGGGGTGAGGGGGCATTAATTGAGAAGGACAGTCCAAGGCATGTGGTCTAAGATGGAGGCCAGTCTTCACATCAATGTCCTAGAAATAAAAGCAGTCCTATATATGCATTGCAGGTGTTTCAAGATGTTCTCCCTCTAGGATTGTTACAGTTCAGATGGGCAGCATGTCAGTAGTCTGGTACATCAACAGGCAAGGAGAACCAGATCTTACACACTTTGCAGAAAGGCAGTGAGTGTGTGGCAATGGATGATCTCTTCTGACCACTTTCGCTTGGCAATGCATATTCTGGGGAAAACCAACATGCTAACATTCATACTGAGCAGGTCCATTTTATTCCCTCATGAGTGGTCTCTCAAACAATCAGTGGCAGACATGATCTCTCGCTGGTGGGTTCAACCATGCTGCAACCTTTTTGTCTCTCCTCTCATATCAAGTGGAGCAGTTACTTTGCCTTGATCCCCCTGGAGGTAGATTAGGTTCATAGGTAGGTACTAGGCTATCGGGCATTTATAAGCCTAGCCAGAATGTGTTGGCTTTTGCCACCCCCTTAGATTAGTTCCCTGTGCCTGTGTCCAGCAGAGCCATTGAAGTGATCCCCAGGGATAAACTTTCTGTTTCCCATCCACTCATCAAGGTTTCTCTTGAAGAGTGTTAGTGAGGAGCTCTGCCTAATGTAGAGTGTAATCTTGTTCCATAGCATGGGAATCTACCCCTCCAGCATGTCCTATTTATTGTTGTGGTGAGGTTTAGATCCCTAGAGCACGTGGCTTGAGGGGATTCTTATTAGTATAAATTATGACAGAGAATTTATGAGTTTTCATTTTCAAAGATGAAGTATTTCTCTGCATTTTTTACTGATTCACCTTTAATGGATTTTAACATGTGACTATTGCCTTTATGTATTTAAAGCAGGATGTGAGGTAAAGGGGCTATCTGAGGAAGATTTATTAATTGAAATAAGTCAAAAGTGCTTATCTTTATTGTTTTTGAGTGGGATTAAACTTTTTATGCGAAATACACTGCCTTTGTGAGCTTCTGTGTCTTGGATCCAGCAGATTTGTGGAATCGTTTTGGTCTGCACCCTTCAACAGTATGTTCTGCATATACACATAATATAGATATGGTCTACAGATACACAAAATACATGCATTTAGAGATGAATTAATGTCTAGCTGACTGAGACTTTTGCAAGATGCAAACTGATGTATTAGGATGCAGCAGAAATACTCAACAATGTTATTTTGTTCCTTGTTTTTTTGTTTCAGAATGCCTGCCAAATTTTGTCACAGAGGCTAGAGCCTTTCAAGCAGGTTAACCCCAAGGGAACATGGGAAGACTGGGTAAGACATCAAAGAGAAAAATAAACTTAATTATTGTCCTGCATGTGCTCAAACATCACAGTCTGGTGATTGTGTTGTCATGTTACTCTGGCTCTTTTCCTTAATACTGTCAGAATTGCTGCAGTTTCCTGGATGTACACTGCCATGCTTGATTGCATGTTTCCTGTCAGGTATCCTTCTTATTAATTCTGTAATGGTCAGACAGGCAGTGCAATAATTTCAGCATTCACAGTTGTATACTGTTCATTGCAAGAACTGAATTGATGTATACTGAACTAGTGTCGGGAGTGACTGACTACTATCTATCAAATTGCAATCAACTACCACTGTCACATAAAACCCATGTACCTAACAAGTACTTAGACTCTGTTGCTAAACAGTATGATAATGCCATTAAATGCCACAGTGCAGTAAACAGAATAGTTCCAGCTTGGCACACCACAGGAATCATAAGAAGTTCCACACTACCGAATCTTGTATTAACCCCCAGCCAGATCCCATCCTAAACCATATCTCCCTTCTTGATGAGGGCTAAACCAGTCATGCCCAGGGTGAATTTATGAATACCCATCCAATTTTCTAAGTTCTATTTGAAGGAAGATATTGTATCATACTGTTTTATCTGCATGGGGAGGTTATTGCAGAAGTGAGGGAGGAGCTTAGAAATGGATCTTTCTCTCCACTTTGTTTTATGGTTCTGCTGAAGCAGATTTAGATTTGTTTTGGTATTTGTGAGAATGTTTCATTAATTAAGATACACAAGATTCTGGACTACTGAGTCCCCAATTGCTCAGAAAGCAAAGCATAAGTTTCCTCTGAGGAACCTATAAGGCTAAGACAAGAGGCACAGTGCTTCTAATCTTTTCTGATAGCTTACATATTTTAAACATATAATCCTCTTTGTTAGGAATTTCTGAGGTATTTCTGACTGTTTGATATGTCTGGTGAGGTACATCTCACAGGAGATATTGTATTCTATAATTGGTCTAATTAGTGCTGAATATGAGGAGCAATAGTCTTTTTTGATATGGATGACAATCCCTCCGTGATAAGCTGTGCCAAGTAGAAGAATTTGCTGACAATTGGTACTTCATGACGGTATAAGAAAATGCAATTATCAACCCAGAATCACAAGTTTCTAACTACATTTTCATTTAGAAGTGGGGTATTGTCAGCTCTATATGCTGGGGATGATTTGTCTGCCTAATGAGAAAACTGTGCATTATTTTAGCATTTAATTTAAGCCCATTTTCAATATACCAGGCATTTATAAGTGTAAGTGCTTGCTGGAAGTATGTTTGTAAGACAGTGGATTTGAGAATGACGCACTGTATGCAGTCATCTGCAGACTTAGTTAGCCACATGTCTTGGTTTTTAGTCTATGGATCAGAGAAGTAAATACCAAACAAAAGCTGTCCCAGCACTAAGCTCTGTGGGACGCCACTGGTCATCTTCAAGTTCTCTGATGCTGGCCCTGGTACCACTACTTGATGGGTTCTGTCTTTTATCCAATTTGCTCTCCATCTTATCACATAGAGATCTATTTGTAACACATTTAGTTTAAAAATTATGCTAGCACTGGGAATGGAGCCAAATGCTTTGGCCAGATCAAGGTAAGCTATGAATACAGTGTGACCACTGTGCACAGCTTTGATTACCTTCTCAAAGAGATTAACCAGGTTCATTAGACAGGCTCTACCTTTACAAAATCAAATTGCTATAGATCTAGCCTGATGATATTTTTAATACTGACACTAATCAAGTCTGTTATAATGTGTTCCATGACCTTAAAAATAAGACTTAAGAGGGTGCTGGGGCTACTTATTTATTTATTTGACATTTGTTTACCACGGTGGTCTGATTGGGTCTACAGAACCCATTTTCAGCAGAGGCCCGGGGAGAAAAACTCCACATACAGTACAATAAAATACAGTAAAATCCAATACAATACAAATCACAATAGAAATAAAAAGTCTTTTGGCTTTCTCCCCATTAGGAAAGAGTGCACATTGGATCACTGCTCTGCTTATAATTGGCAGTGGATTTTTACTGTGTCAAGTTGCCAGACAAGTGCCCAACCTTCAGAAAATGGACACACACATGCACCTACCTGCATGTCTTTTTAAAGTTCAGTCGATCACGGGGAGGACGTGCAGACTCTGCACAGAAGCTGTTCCAGTTGAGACTCAAACCGGAGAGCCTCTTGTTGTGAGGCAACAACACTAACTGTTGCACCACCACGGTCGACACACAAATCGCATTAGAAATACTATGCAAAAATAAATTGAAAGAACAAACTGTTAGAAGATGTATCAATATATACTACACATGTAGATGATTCTATAGAGTTAAAACATTATATAGACAATAATAGTCACTCTCGCCATACATGATGTAGTGTCCAAAACATAGTATGTAGGTAGTGCAATGTGTGACATTGACTGCTATAGTACATGAAAAAAAATAGAATGTTAGTTTCAATTAGGAAAATAATAACCAGAAAGTTAATGATGCAGAAAGATAGTGACAGAGTTAAAAAGAATAGAAGCAATACAGCCTGAGCAGTAGCTTAAGGATATGGCATAGAAACAGAAAAGGAGTTAGAAGAGCCTTACGATCTTGCAGACTGTAAAGGACTGAAATGTGACAGAAGAGGAGGATGAGGCTAGTGTGGTAGAATAGGAAGAGCTGAGCATCAGGCAGTCTTTATGCAGGAGCAGAGCCATGTCTTTTTGAGATGATTTTTTTTTTTAAAGAGGCTTTGAAATGGTTTAGGCCAGGCAGCTAGAGGTAGTGAATTCTAAAGTATAGAGACAGAGCATGAATACAGATAGTGACCAGGTTTTCTTGTGAGTTTTGAGATAACTAAGAGACTTTTGTCTTTTGATTGTAGGGATCAATTTTGTGTGTAAGGTGTGACTAGATTGGCTAGTGCAGGGCATGCAGTAGGCTTGAAAATAAGGTTTTGCAAGGTGGATAGCTGAATAAAGGCAAGTTGGTTGTGGAGTTCAAGCCAGTTTAATTCTAGGAGTGGTTTACAGTGGTGTGTGTGATATTTAGAACTTGTGACAAACTTTGCAACTTTGTTATAGCACTGTTCTGTCTTGCCTATGGTAGAATTTTGTAAGTTAGTTAGGATAGGGACATCATAAAGAAGGGAAGGAAGTAAAAAATGTTTTTGCAAGGGTAGTTTTGGTTGCTGCAGTAAATAAATGTTTGGTTCTATATAAGAGTCCCAGTTTTTGATGAGTTTTCTTTATATTTTGCTGTATATGGGGGTTGAATGAAAGTTTATTGTCAATGATAACTCCTAGAAGTTTGGTTTCCTGTACTATTTCTATGACAGTGTTGTCAGATGCAAGGATGTTAAAATGATCAGTGACATGGGAGGTGTTCTTGGGGTGAAAGTGTACTAGTTTTGTCTTCTTTGGATTAAGAAAGAGTTGAGCATTTCTTAACTGGGATTCGACTGCAGTAAAGGATGGTTTAGTTTTTGAAAGTAGTTCTGGTAGTGATTGAGCAGTGCAGATTATGGTGGAATCATCAGCGTATTGAATGAGGGTCCTAAGGTGAGAGGCAGTGTAAAGGTTGTTTGCAAAAATGTTGAAGAGTAGTCCTAGGATGGAGACTTGAGGGACTCTAGTAGGGTTGTGGAGAAAGGGTGAGAGTTCATTGGACCATTTCACTGCTTGTTTACAATCCTTGAGGTAGCTCTGAAACCATTTTACTGTGTTAAATACTATAGCCTCCAGGGTAGGTAGTAAGGCCACCTTCATGGAGTGGCATCATCACTGCTGTACACTGCACTTCTGGGACTGAGTGTGTAGCTGGGTTAAACAGCTTATGTAGTGACTGACTCTTATATCGCTGCTAATGCTTTCAGACTCCTATCAGTGTAAATTGGCATAAACAATTTAATAAAGTTTGCTGTGCATAGCTTCCTTATTAGACTATCCTAGGACTATAAAATGAAAACAAATAAAGCTTAGCTATGATCCTCACCCTGAACTAAGCAAGACTTTTCATTTTTATTGGGCAACCTGGAAAGAAATGTTGAACTGTATAGTCCTTCTTAGATTAGCACTTAAGACAGTGTTATAGCTCAGTGGTTAAAAAGCCTGACTCACAGTTCCCAAGTGTGAGGTTCATTACCAACTTCTTCTTAGTAACTGTGCAGAGTTAGCACATTCATCTGATGCCAGTGTGGGTTTTCTTAGGCTAGCTCATTAAAGGCAATATGATATTTGCCTGATTACTCTGACTGGTCATATACATTGCATTTATCCATATCCTTGGTCATTACTCAAATTGATCTGTGAAGGATCATTTCACTTCTGAATGTCTATCTAGATTTATGACTCACATCCCAGCTCTTATAGTGACCCCATGAACAGCTGTTGCCATCCTCTTATCCACTTAGCAAATAAATCTATATGTATATACTTTTGAGTAACAGTTTGATAGTCCATAGTCTAAAATGAATACTGTCAAACACGATTCATCTTTGGTTTGATGCTTTCACCATTTAAATTCAATTTAGTGTTAGAAGAATTATTTGTGAAGTCATCTAACAGCCTTAGTTCATGACTGAGCTTCAATTGTAATAGAACTAACTACCAGGCACCCTTCAGTGATTGCTGGCTCTCCATGGGAACATTTGCAGTAACAGTGGGAGTCATTCTTTCCATGCTAATGGATATCAGACTCCTGATTGGTCCAATTAGCAGAAAATCATGAAGCACGGAAGTGGAAGTTAAGGTAATAGATTATACAGTAAAATGAAATAAGTGGTCCTAATCTCTTTGCCCATTACTGATTATGTGTTATTTACAGGAATTTTGAGCTGAATCTTAAAGAAATAAATCTGTAAACATCAATTGGTTGTGACTGACTTTATAAGAGGATGGTGTGTGATACAAAGTAAAGGTTTTCTTTCATTGAAGTAGACTTTTATGTGTCCGAAACTGTCATTGCCAATGTATTGGAATGCATGCCTTATGAAACTAATGCCTGTTAATGTATTACCCCAATACATGCACCAGAGATTTCCTTAGTAAATATTGCTGTGTTTGTGTGTAGAAAGGGATGGGCATTTGATCATTCATCTTAATAAGAGTGAACTGGCCTGAATTCTGTCACCAACTACTACTTCCTCAATTACATATCACATGCTCCATTCTTTATATTCCCTCTTCCCGCCCATATCTCTCCAACCTAGTATCTTACTACACTCACATCCGACACCTTTGCACAACCGACAAACACCTTCTTGACATTTACAAACCTAACAAGAATATTGGAAAGTCCCTTTACATGTACAAAGTAACTCATTTGTGGAACACACTCTTTCTCAAAATAGGAAACATTTCCCAAAAACACCAGTTTAAAAGAGAACTAAAACACTATCTATAGAAAACTTGGCCCTGCCCATGCCAAGCCACCCCCCTTGACAAACATTTTGTTTACTCCTCTACTACTCTAAATTATCACCTCTTTTTTGTCTTTTTTCTCTCTCGTATTGTTGACACTCTTGTATTAAACACAAGAAAGTCATTCAAATGCTGAAGCACTTATGTTATCTACTGAGAGTACCTCTTATACATTTTATACTTTTGTAATGGCATTTTCATTGTATTATAGTGTACTGTGCTGTGAACTGAATCTTTTATCTTAATTTTATGTGCCTTTACATTAGACCACTATGTATTTGTTTTATCTTTTACATGACTTTAAGTTGTCTGGAGCTTTTCTTCTTGGGTCTCCACTAAATATGGACCTTTGGCTCAGTTGGACTAATGTGATTAACAAATGTCAAATGTCAAAATATTAAAACTGCAATGATTAAATTATGTTTCAAGCATCCATACACAAAATGTTATGAAATTCTCCATTTTTATCTTAGTAATACAACTATTAAACAATCAGTTGCAGCACAGTGCATACTACTTCCATACTTAGTGGGTCTTTCCCTCCTTTCCAAAGAAATCATTCTTTCTGTTCTTTCATTTGCGATTTTTTTTCTAGGAGAGTTACACAGTAAAGTGACCACTTGCATGTGAAATGGAGATGTCCAGGTTGCATTTTCCATCCCTCCCAAGTTAGTTCTCTGATCCAAGCTATTTTGCAGTTTGGGTAATAAAAAAACAAAACAGTCATTGTACCAACACACACAGATTTGGGGAAGTAGGCACTTTTATGCCTTTATTTTGTCAGAAAGAAGAGTTTGTATAACTCAAGATATTTAAGGTTTCACTCTGTTAGCAATCACTGAAGGAAAATGTAGTCTAGTAGTCACAAAGGTACAGTTCACAGACCCAAACAACTGTATATCAAAATACACAGATGAACCAAAATGCAGCAGAATTAAGTGTTTTAATGATAAAATCTTATAAAGGCAACAATTGCCTGCAATTTAATAATACTCCGTTAAAAAACTGTTAAAAAATACAAAAGAGAAGCACTTTCGTTTGCAGTATATAACATTCAAACTTCATCTGAGATCAAGAATATATGAACATCTTTATGTCATAAAAACAGCAAAAATGTTAATGCTTTATATAAGTACATTTCACAATATACAGATCACACCTTTCAGTTTATAATATTGGAGAAGGTGCATACTGATTTAAAAGGGTGGGATGTGGCAAACTGTTTTAGAACAAAAATAATTATTTTGGCAAATTTACCTGAATGCTACTATGTATCCAGGTTTAAATGATGTAATGTCTATAGCAAGCATTTTAAAGTTGCATACCACTTACAGTAAAAGATGATTTTCAAGGTGTTTTGCATGATTAAACTGTTTATAATTTTAAAGGCAAGTTCTCTTTAAGAGTGTAGTCATGTGACAGAGCTTATAAAAGCACATTCACATGGGAATTTTAAAATGGATCTGAAGAAGTTTGAATGTTATATACTGCAAATGAAAGCACTCATCTTTTGTATTTTTTAACAGTTTTTTTAATGGAATATTATTAAATTGTAGGCAGTTGTTAGCTTTATAAGGTTTTATCATTAAAACATTGAATTCTGCTGCAATTTGGTTCGTTTGTGTATTTGGTAATCTAGTAGTCCCATGTGTGGCTCAGCATCATGTTTTGTCAGTCGACTGTAGCATCCAGTCATCATTGTAAACGCTACTTATTTTATCTAAAATGACC
Organism: Protopterus annectens; assembly: GCF_019279795.1. Taxonomy (NCBI): domain Eukaryota; kingdom Metazoa; phylum Chordata; order Ceratodontiformes; family Protopteridae; genus Protopterus; species Protopterus annectens. The sequence goes on along the minus strand of NC_056727.1, from coordinate 773,132,454 downwards.
ATACTCAGACATAATATTACAGTGTCCCCATGTGGCTATTCAGTCTTTATTCTTTTGTAATTTGTGATTTATTCTGCAGTTAGCACTTCATTTTAAAGCAAAAATGCATGTGGGCTCTGGGTAGCAACCACAGATGTAATTTCATCTAATGGACATACTGGGACTATAAGCAGTAAGCCTGCCTTCCTCATTTCTCCAAAACATGGTTAAGGATAGGAAATATCTCCAAGAGGCAAGCAGAAACAAAAATGTACAGAACCATTTTTTGCAAGCAATTTCTCAAAACAAAGGCGCAAATGTACTTATTCTTGAAAAAAAAAAACACATTTCCAGGAAATCAAAAAGCTTCCCCTTTGGCTATTTTCTAATGTAAAGATATTTTCTCTCTTTGACATCAGTGTCATCCAATGGCAGGCTACTTGCATAATGATTGTTCCAAACATTTTTCCAGACTGACAAAAACATAGAACAATAGTTCATCATCCAGTAGTCAGAGCATGTTCGAACTCTTTGCATCCTATATAGAGGATTATGAGTGTGTCTCCATTTGTAGCCAGCTTATTATGTGTTTGAGACATGGATGCCAAGAAATTCAGTCTTGGTGCTCATGTTGAGAACACATAATAACAGGTTATGATCAGAGACCCAATCATAACTCTTTGTAGTGCATGGAGCATTATCTGCTCAGTGTAGTACTAGCTACAGGAAAAAAAGGAACAAGTGTTTTACTGGTTTTGAAAGAAAATCAGGGACACAGTACCGGCACAGACAGCAGGCAGAAACAAATATGTTTTTAATTCTATCTCTGTTGTTTGCTGGTCAGAATGGGCAGATTTAACTACCTAGTGTGATGCTCTATCTTAAGGTGTGAAGCAGGTGTGCTTAACAGTAGTTAAAATCAGGTTGCACACTTTAGAAGTGCTTAAGTGATTTGTCTTTTTCCAGATTTCAGAATATAGTCATCACACTCCTTGCACTACATATATATTATTTATGATGTGGTATTAAAATAATTTCTGTAAGCCCTTAAGGAATTCACCTATAACTATTACTCTGTCAGTAGAGGCTTGTTATATATGATGCCCCCACCCCCTACATTTGCAGGCTGTATGTTTTGACTTCTGTCACCTCCTTTTCTTTACTTGAGTCATCAAGTCAGTTCACTATCAAAAATTTTAGAATAATTTCTGAAGACATGCACTTGCGCAAATGGATCTTAATGTACCAATCAGATGAGAAATCATTTTTCAATTAGATTTTGAACCTCTATACTCTGTGATTACATTGTAATTATTATTATTTTTTTAATTTTACAGATTGCAGCTGCATATTTTGAAAGAGTTAGTCTTTCAGCTACTGGATTTTACAAGTAAGTCATTTCAGCCTTCTGGCATGTATTTTTATTATTATTCTGACACTTCCTTTTTACTGCTTTCATCTGTCAGTTAGCCATAAGGAAGATGAACATTTCCAAATAAACAGTTTAGAAAGGACAAGTGCCCCTGGTCAAAGCTGTTAAAGGATGTGACTGGCACTGTGAAAGATAGCCCTCCAAGTCAGTGGTGCGATTGTGTAAGTGGCAATAATTATTTATGCAGCCATAATTAACATCATAGCAGCTTGAAGTGTACAATCACACTTAAAAGATGCATTGCTACACCTATACATTATATTTAAGGTGGAGCGTATTTTAATAGAAAGCTTCCTAAACTTTTGATTAAAGCAAACCAACATAATTTTTCTTAAGCCTGTAGTCTAAGGATATACTCACATGCTAGCCTTAGGTGAATTCACCAAGTGTTAAAGTGAATTTCTGTGATAACATCAATACAACTTAAATTTTATGGAGGATTTATTTAAAAAATCCGGTGAATATATTTAGGCAGGCGCATATGTGAATGTTTTGCCATTCTAGGTACACCACGCATTGTGGTGTAAAAGGTAAGTGAACTACTATAACTGAAGACTTTAAATACTTTAAAAGACTGAAAGACTGCTTACAAGGTTTGTATATTAGTAACTGTAACCACAAATTTGTATAGCTTGTTACTACAGCTCGCACTAAACACAGGAAAGAGAAAACATGTAAAGGACTCCACAGGGGCATTGACAGGGCATCAGTTGACCAAGTTACAATTCAGGTATTCGCTACACCTTGTATAGCACGTAGGGTTGGTTAAGTCTTCCCTGCATGCCACCAGTCCATTTATTTACTGTATTATTTGGCCCCGTTGACAGTAAGAGTTTTCTTCTATCATGTTGAAAAAGACTTTGATTACTTTCTCGCTTTAGAAGCCATTGTAGAATCTGAGCTATCTGAACAATTATTGCCTAGCTCTGATTTTTCTTTTATTGGTGAGCTGACTGAGCCTGGCTTTAGATCAAGGCACACTACGGAGGCCATCCTGACTATGGTTATTAGTGACCTCCTTATGGTGAGAGATCAGTGGCAGTATTTTTTGTCCTTCTTGAGCCCTCTGTGGCCTTTGACACTGCTGACCCTGGTATCTTGATTAAGTGCTTTTGAGCTTATTGTGTTTTTTAACTGAATTTATTAATTTGTTAATCATGTAAGTGAACTGGTCTTCTGACCCCTTTTCATCCATAACATGGACCATGAGAGCAAGTATAAACACACTATATTTGGACAGTACTATGCAGCCAATTAAACAAATTCTTTGTAGGATACAAGAGTGCCTGGAGAAAACTTGCACAGCCCCAGAGAGAATGTGCAGACTCCAGACAGACAATGATTGGAGGTCAGAACTTAACCCTAGACCCTGTTACTATGAGACAGAGGTATTAGGTATCATCATAAGAAATACTAGGTAACCAGTCTGCAGACTATTATACAACTAGCCAATAACAAGTGAGTGACCAAAGGTGTGAGTCAAAGCATGTATCCCCCAACTCCATAAATATTTCCACTAGGGAAAATGTACACAAAAGACCTGTTAGATAAGCCACCCCAACCAAGCTCCAGAGTCACAGTCGCACTAGTTAGTCATTGCCAGATTTGAACCCCTACTCATCTAACTCCACACTCTAAAACACATGTATTTGCTGCACACACGACAGGAGAGACCTTTTCCAGTGAACTAAGTTGCAACCCTTCTTCTGGTGTACATGATTGCAAGTCTTTTACCTTTTGATTTGGTTCTCAGCAAGTAATTTCTAGAGCTAATTCCTTAGTTAGCCATCCACTGACTCGTAGGATTCCTTGGGAAAACTGCAGTCTATCTCTCACTGGATGACTGTGAGCTGACAAGCTACACTCAACAAAGTGAGTGATGCTGTTGCAGGCCAACACTTGTTCTAATCGTTCTACCTTTATGCATTACAGGGGTATTGAGTAGAATTTGTATTAGGTATGCTCAGTGTAGGTTTGCTTCTTGGTGACTGATACTTATATAAGGACCGGGTGATATCCGTATCAGATATTAAGTAGCCCAGAAGAAGTACCATTTCCATCACGATATTGGCACACTGACCACTACACTAATGTTTTTCAGTCCTAGTTACTGCAGCGATCTTAATCACTGATTTTAAATGGTGACCTGATGAAATTTTAGTGGGCACGGACTTCTGTGACCAACCTTTTGTCTGGAGCTTCCTCCTCCAGCCATATCATTTCTGCACTACTGGATCTGCATTGGTTGCCAGTTGCTGCCAGGTTTGTATCTGATATTATATTACTTGCATTCTATATACTTCACTGACTACTGGAAGCCTTTGATGCCCTATAGCCCACAGTGGTCTTTGAGATAATTTGGGCCCTTACTTTCTCTTAGAACTGTTCTTGAGACTTCAGGTAAGTCTTCATTTGACTCCTGGTTTCATCTTTGTGAAATATCTGTCTTTCCTGATTTGGTAATCTGATTATAAAGCTATCTTCTGAAGGCCACCAGATACCAGCATTTTATCTGTCTTTTACACCTACATTGACACTCTTTTAATTGCCAATATTTATAATATATTTATTCTGATCTCATGCAGTTTTGGTTAAGCTATTATTGTTGTATTTTCTAATTTCATTTTACAAATTGCCTAGGTTTAGACAATTAAATACATTGAGCTTTTAATGTTAGCAGGCTGGCAGCAGAAGGGAACAGAATAAAGTGCAAACCCATGTCAACAGAAACCAATATGTAGCCACATATTTGTGGCTATCCAGCTATAAGCTATCACAAAGATAATTATTTTCCCAATCAAACTTTTTTCAGCGTAAATGTATTTAAACACACAATAAATAAACAGTGACCTCATATTTTTTCCTGGATGCAGCATACCCAGTCCTCCATTCTTATTCTCATTAAACATAATGCTGCTCTTAAGCTATTAACTGGATTGAAAATGCAACCATCCCTACCTGCAAAAAATAAAAAATAATGTCGATCAACTCATTTTTATCACATTTGGATAAACCTAGACATCTCCAAGATGACTTATAATATCCAGTAAAGTACTATTTCTTAGATGTGCTTTCTTTTTTGAAGAACACCTTAAATAGCACTCACATGAATTGTTTTCTTTATTTTCTTGATGTCATTCTTTTCACATTTCCTCATAAGTTCAGTTCTTCTACATATTATCTACAATACCACATATTTAACTTAGTTAAACTAATTCCCATCAATGTTGCCATCTTCCCTGAAACCTACACTTTTCATTTTATGTAATCTCATACACTTTAATGCCATACGCTTCACCATCTCTGTTGCAGTTTGTCCCATTGACTCTAAAATATTTCCCATGTGTTCTAAATCATCTGTGTAAGGTAAAGCTACAGATGCATACCTTATTAGATACCTCCAAGCTAATATTTTTTTTCAAATTCCCTTTACTCTTTTCTTATTATAGCATTCATAAAAAGATCAAATAGCAAACTACTCATTGAATATCCAAGCTTAATCAGCAATTTACCTTAACCTGCACATATGAATTATCATTTATTATTATAAATAAATGCATTACGTTTTCTTAAAATCATGTGATTTCAATATATTCCACACCTGCATGTTATATACATTTTCATATGCTTTCTCAAAGTTGCATGCCATCAGCCTACCCCCCCCCCCCCAGTACTGCTTTAAACCTCTTTGACCACCAACTGCATCTCCTTGACTTATTTTCCTTTAATTTCATAAATAATTTCACTAATCTGTTCTCACATACATTTGGTAATCCTTAATTGTACAATTTCATCAGTATTTTATGATTTGGAATATATAGCAATATAGAAACCCAAATTTCCATAAAAAATATGAGTGCATTACACACTTGCTTTTTACCAATACACCCATTTAACCATTCGTTCATTTTATACTGATAAAAATATTTTTAAAAAGTCAACTTTTGTACATTATATATAATTTTTATAAAAAAATGTAACTTTGCCTGTCATCTCAAGGTAAAGATTTCTCAACTCTTTTAACACTCCATTTAAATTCTTCCATTAGAATATATTCTTGTCAGTTCTTTTCTCTAATACCCTTTTAGTTTTTCACTGGGCACTCCTTCTGTGCATATATATTTTCTTATACATATATATATATATATATATATATATATATATATATATATATATATATATATGCTTTTAACATGGTTACCAACAACTTTCATAAGCATCTCCTGCCCGTTTGCCATTTCCTTTTCATCTATCATTTATTTTGTAAAATGTAAACTTATTTAATCTTTTCCTTCCATATGCATATTCTTAAGAAGCTTATTGACAACTTTCATAACCAACTCCTGGCTTTTTATGATTTTAAGCTTCCAACTATATTTTATAACAGTTTCACTTACTTAACTTTTTTTGCAATAATAGATTAATTTATTATGTCTTATCTTTAATACTTTAATAAACTATTTCTACCTATCAATCATATATTCAATTATTTCTAATTTGTTTCTGCTATCTGTCATTCTTTCCTAAAAGGTTCTTTATGTTGTCTTTACAACATCCTCTCCTAATCCACTTTCAGCTTTGCATATGCCATTTTCCTTACACTGAAATACTTTTTCTGTCTCCCAAACAAACTTCTTTTTAGTATTTTACCTAAAATACCACACACCACACAGTTCAAGATGTATAAAAATGTGTCATCTGCATATAAGCTTCCCATACCATTTATAAAGACTTTTTCATGTCTTCTGACTCTGCAACCCTCCCAAGTTAAACTTTTTTTCCCTTTCCTGTCTTGATCTCATTATACATAAATTGCTTTATGATCCAAAATCCTACTACTATCTGCCCATATCTCACCTCTCTTAAAGTATGAAAATGCAGCACATAGTCCACCTCTGTATGTGAATGCAACACAATGTAGCTCAGTATACCACTGTTCCCATTATATGTATATTATATATTATATGTATAGTCAGCTTCAAGGAGTGCAACTAGTTGAGATCAATGGGTTAAGTACAACAAATACTAAGCACTATAAAAGCAGACCTCAACACCAGAAATAAAAAAACGTACTTGTTTTAAACCAAATACAAATAGCAGAGCTTTCTGGAATAATCCCCTCTTCAATTAATATAAAAAACAGATCAAATGCAAAGTCTTTAAATGCAACACATGATCTCATCATGCAATAAGAGCTCAGCTTGTTATGCAGAGAACCTAAAGTTTAAAGATACAGCAACACATATAAAAAGTGCATTCAAAAGCAAATTAAAAAGCACAACAGATACAAGCAGTCAACAGCAACATTCACTTCAGTTTCATTTGCTTTTTAATTCCGATTTTAAACTAACTGAAGCATTTAATCTAGGTGCACGGTCAGCCTGCAATTTTAAAATCCACTGTATTCAGCTAGTTCAGTGGCATTTAGAACATCACCATCTCTTATTTTAAAAATATCCTTTGTATTACTCTAAATTTAAATGCATGATGTGTATCATTACCATGAATATACTTAGCCAAGGAATTAGTAAGTTGTTGCTGTGTCTTTCGGCTTTTCCCGGTTAGGGGTCACCACAGAGGAACTCCAGTCCACTAATGATTGGCAGTTGATTTTTACGTGCCGAGTTGCCAGCCCTGACGCACAACCTTCAACGAAGGTATGCCCATTCACGCATGTCTCCACGCAGAAGACGCTCTAGCTGTGACTCAAACAGGACAACATCTTACTGTGAGGCGACAACGCTACTGTTAGTAAGTATATTCCTTATAATTTCTGAAAGATGTTCAGAAATTCTTTCATCTTATTTTCTATTAGATTTACCTGTATAGAAACTATTGCATGTCATGCACACAGCTAAATAGATCAGATTTTCTGTGTTTCAAGTAGCAAAGCACTCAAATTCATAAATATACTTTGTTCGTGGATGCTCAACAGTAACAGAAGGATCAATGTGTTTACAAAAAACACAGTCATAACATGGAACAGTACCTTTTCGTTTAATTCTAGTGGATTGGTCCTTCTTTTCATCCATTTCCTTATAGTATATTTTCTGTTTCAGGTCAGGGCATTTCTTAAAAGTAAAAATGGGAGATGCACCTATCCCAATTTCTCTGTATAATATTAGTAACACTACTAGTATTAACACTATATTTCATGATGTACCTAAACTTAGTGTTATTACAACTTTGGTTAGTCTGCAGATGTTGTGATGAAAAATATGTTTGTCTCTACCATCTCTTTCATTATTTATAGTTAGATGCTTCAGTCAAAAGCCCCTCATCACAGCCTATCATCTGAAATTCTTGTCTTAACATATCCAACTGCTGGTAACACAATCTTGCATCTGTAGTCAGTCTACTCACGCTTATATACTAGCTTTTAACTATCTCTTTAAAAAATATGACCAGGATATATGCTACAATTGTGGTGGAATCGGCTAGCCTGAACTTTCTTCCTATAGATATTTGTTGATATCAGCTCATCAGTATTTTTAAGTGCTATATCCAAAAAACAAATCTCTGTTCTAGAATATTTCAACTTAAGTCTCAAAACATTTGTAGTAGTTTCCAAGAATGTATTCATGTAGTTCAATTTCATCACCCTTCGAAACCAAAAAAAATATTGTCAACAAAGCATTTATAAAATAGAATTTTATCAGTATAGTTGTTTGTTCAACCAAATACATCCATACTCTCTTATTCATATGGGGCTATAAGTGTGTATATATATATACATATATATATATATATATATATATATATATATATATATATATATATATATATAAATATATATATATATATATATAGATATATATATATATATATATATATATATATATATATATATATATATATATATATATATATATATATATATATATATATAAAAGCATAAGTATTTGCTATTGGTGCACCCATAGGAACATTGGATACTTGACGGTACAGCTGCTCTTCAAATAGGAAAACATTAGTTGTTAGTACAACTTCTAAGAGAGCACAAATAATTTCCATTTTCCCATTTGTGAATGCCGTGTGCTTACATAAACATTTTCTCACAACATGTATACCATATTTATTAGGGATGACATAAATTGTTACAAAAATAAGCTGGGCAGTCTCATTCACAGAATAGCACTGACAAAGTTGTTTTAAAAAGTCATTCGTATCACAAATATAACTTTGAAGATTTTTTAACAAGAGTTTTAATTATTCTTCTAAGAAAATTGAAAAGGGCTCAGGTACCCATCCCCTCACCTGGGTGATAGGATCCTGTGCTGTATTTAAAAACTCTGCATTTGAACTGTATTTTATATGCATTGAAGAAGGGATCATTCCAGAAAGCTCTGCTATTTGTACATGTTTTTTTTTTTATTTCTGGTGTTGAGACCTGTTTTTTATTGTTCTTATCTTTATATGTATATGCATGCTTTCTCCCTAAGGCCCAGTCTTCTCCATGCCAATTACTCTTTTTCACATATCTACCAATGTTCCCTATAGCCTTCCTTAAATTGCAGTTACACTCACCTATCAGTATTGCAGCCATGTTAATACATACCTTCCTCATTTAATGCCACTTGTTGTTGTGTCTTTTGGCTTTTCCCAGTTAGGGGTCACCACAGTGGAACTCCGGTCCGCTAATGATTGGCAGTAGATTTTTACATGCCGAGTTGCCGGCTCTGACACACAACCTTCAATGAAGGTACGCCCATTCATGCATGTCTCCACACAGAAGATGCCCTAGCTGTGAATCAAACAGGACAATGTCTTACTGTGAGGTGACAACGCTACCGCAGCACCATCACTAATGAACATTATACTTTTCCTTTACATGTATAGTTGTTTAACTTCTCTGCTGCCTTCCTTTCCTTTTCTTTACCAAAACCTTTGATATAACTACCCCTTCTTCATGATTTGATGTATGCTCTTCAGTTTCTTGTTAAGAAACAAATATAGTCTCTGGAGTAAGCTCCCTGATAATGTCAAATAACATTAAGCTTTTGTTCATATCCACATCCTAAAAAAAAAACATGCTCACTTTGATGCAAATTATCATGCAACTGTTTTTTTTTTTCAAACACCTTTATTGAATTATCACTTCTGACTGAGGCAAATTTACATTCATATAAAAGTAATCAAACTTTATTAACATGACAAACATTATATTATTTATTTATTTTTATTATTATTTATTTTATTTTACATTTGTTGACTGGGCTAGTCCAACTGGATATATGTACATTTTCAGTAGAGGCCCCAGGGAGAAAAGCTCCATAAAAAGACATGCACAAAAACAGAGCAGTAAACTACAATTACAGGATAATTGTAAGACAATAACAGGTGTTCCATTTTTTTTAGTGCAAAAAGAAGAAAATAAAGAGAGGATTTAGACAGGTGGGAAGATACCAAGGGAAGTAATAAACAGGAACAGGAGAACAGGCCAGATAATAACAGAACTGGAAGAATTAGTATAAGGGTAGTGACTAAAGATAAGGCAGAAAGAAGGCCAATTCAGTTGTTCCTAGTTTCAATAAATGAACATCTAATGTAGGGGCCTTAATGTGGCTGTGAAGAGAGAAATAAGTGGTAGTAGCCTAGGGTAACAGTAAGAGATACTCTAGGTGGAGTTGGTACAGGGACATAGCCAGTGGATTGTAAGGTATGACTTGAGTTTCTTTTTAAATAGAGAAGTAGAAGAAAGAGCTGTGACTGCACTAGGAAGTAGGTTCCAGCCTTTTCCCACAGTGATAGAGAAAAGGGATTCTCCTTCTTTATTGTTCGTTTTTTGGGTAGTTATGAGTAGTTTATCTGCAAAGCGCAGGTTTGTTAGATTTTTATATGGGCTGATTAGACTTGTGAGAATTGGTTTATTGTCTGGATAATACAGTATTTTATGGGAAATAACCAGTTGGTGAAAAATAATTTGATTTTGCAATTTTAGCCAACCCATTATACTTCACTTATATTGCTATATATTATATAACCTAAACAATATTACATAAATTATTCAATTCCTGCATTTTTTAACAAGAAACATCTTTATTAAACCATCACTTACTATATAGGCAATCATACATTTATATAAATGAAAACAAACCACACCGGCACAATCCTAGTTGCAAGCATTTTACATCACAAACCATACTGACACACTCCCAGTTGCAAACATTAGACATCACTTATAATCTACCCAAACTTTCTCACTCAAACATTACATAGCTTGTTTAAATCCTGCTGCCTTTTAGTCCTCATTCTTCCCGCAATTCCCATTTTTTCCTATTTAATTTGCTCCTGCCTTTTCCAAAGATCTCACTGACAGTTGTTTTATCTCTGTTACTATATTCGCTACTTTCCGTATAGTTAGTTTAGATTTTGATTGCCATTTTCTAGTACTTCTTTTTTTGGCAGCCACCATTATTAGACACAGCAAGGCCTTATCATGTCTAGGCACTTCTGATTCTGTATCATAGCTCAGAAAAATCATCTCCCTCATCAGACCAATCTGCCCACCCAGTATCTCTGATAGAGCATTTCACAGGGAATCCTCAAAGTCTGTCAACTCACTGCATTCCTAAAAAATATGTTCCCAATTTTCTCTTTCTTGCCCTTCACACCTCCAACATTTACTGTCTTCCTTAGGAAAAATTCTCTGGAGTCTGCTTGGAGTATAAACATATCTATGTGAACATTTCCAGGCAAAAATCCTAAATCTTCTCGATTTTGTTGCATATTTGGGAGATATGCATACATCCTCCCAGTGTTTCTTATTGAATTGCTTATCGAATCTCTCTTCCCAGTCCTTTCTAACCTCGTCTTTTTGATTCTTATAGTTATCATGCAATATTTTATTGCCGTACTAAGTATTCCTTTTCTAACAGCAGCTTCTGTTCTAGATTCTATTAAAAGCTCTATCAGTGCTGGTCTTTTGTTTAGGACTCCCCTGTATCTTTATCTTTTCCTATACTCTGATATCAATCCTTGATCGGGAAGGCAAGCTCTAACCTGCAGTCTAAATAAATTATTGGTGTCTTTCCATTCAATTATGTTTGCCTATCTAGTTATTTGCTCCCAATACCTTAGTTCCTTTGCCAGTTTTATCCAATAAATTCCAGCCCTCTCTTGCCTATTGTCTGTATCTTCAATTGCAGTCATCTCTATCAGCATAATCTCCTTTCTCCATTCCCGTGTTGGTTTAGTTCTTAGAATACTTTCCGCTGCTTTATGGATATAATATTCTGCATGATTATTGTTATTCTCCTTTAAGGCTTGCATTCAAAATCCTGGTCTCTCTTTGTTTCTAGAGCTTCCCCTGTGTTTCATCATTATCCCTTTCCACATTGAATTATAGTTTTCTTCTTGTGGTATGTATAGGAGTATTAACTGTGTAGCTCTGAAATACCCCTTCAAATTGGATAATCCCAATCTACCCTGTTCTACTGGAAGAATAAGTTTACCCCACTTGACTCTTGCTGTCTTCTCCTTGCAGATAAAGTCTTTCAGCTCTTTATTAATTGCTAGCCACAACTTCTCCTCTGGTTGATAAAAATATGCCTGACCTGTACATAAGACTAAAGGGACTAAAAACATTTTAACTGCTTGTATCATGCAATTCTTATCCATCTTTTCATTTCCAGTATCATTATGCAGCAAGTCATCATTATTTTCACTTTCAATACATTCATCATTCCCAGTAATCTGTTCATTGTTCAGCATTTCCAAAGTACTCTTAAGCCACAAATATGCAGTTTGCTCACAGTTTCTACATAGTAAAACTTATTTTTATTAGCCATCCTTTCCCTACACTGTAAGCATATTTATTAAACACAATCCATCAGTAACTATCCAAAGTGTAGTTGGCTCTAATAATGAACAATTGTGTTATTTCCCTTAATCGTTATAACATTTAAATAATGACAAAATCATCCCTCACAGGTAGCCAAAGTGACCCATGCCTCCCATCTCCCATTCCATGCATTCCTCTCATGTGTTAGTTGTCTGAAATTATGAGCCATGTGTCATTTTCCTTTATATAATGTTAATTTTTATATTTTTTAAATCAGCTGCCCTAAACTATTCTGTACTTTGGTTGCATACCAGCATAATTAATTACATAAACATTCCATTTATGGCAGTCTTTTTTAATGTCTTAAGGAGTTGTAAAATAAACAGCTGATTGAAATTTCAGATGTAACATGAATGAAATGCTCATTTGCAATGTGTATTGTCAGTATGATTTCTGGAGCCTCAAACCATAAAGGCTGCAGCCTCATATCCAAGATAACATATCTTTTAAATGCAGTATCAGTTTTGCCCTTACAAGAACTCTGTTTATGCCTCCACTACAGATGGAAGTTCTTACAGCCACTGCATATAAATGCTGCCTCTGTGGCTACCTTTGGTACAGCTATTATTACTTCCTTCATAATAACATAAAAAATCTACATCTCCAGTTCTTTGAAGACCATGCATAGAAATAGCTACATTGTCATTTGCAACTTGTCTTTCTCCATTTGCACTCCAAGAAATGGCTTTTTCTTGAGGGTCATATTCTATAATTATATGAAAAAGCTGTATATCTTGCTGGCTGCTTGCCTGCAGTTTACTATTTACAAATTATTCTGTTTCTGTCATCTTCTAAGTTGGCATTTATAGCCAAACCAAACTGCTACCAAACTACAATGGGGAGCCATACTTGAATCAGAAACTACATGGGGTGCCATACTTGAATCAGAAACAGACCCACACACACATGGAAGTCCTCCTTCTTCCTGGTTGCAGCATCCTAGAACCTCCTAGAGAAAAGAGTATGAAAATGTATCCAGTGCCAATTTTTTCCAACTCAGTATGATAATCAGGTAAGATTTCCTTGAAAAGACATCACTGACCTAATGGGACTAACCCAGAGAATCAAAGATAAGTAAATAAAACAGGTCCCATGTCAGCATGGGTGTGCACCTCTTCCCAAGAGGAGGATGTTTAAGTCTTGGGGCTATCCATCAGAACAGATCCCTTTTTGTATATCAGTATGTCTCATTATCGTTATTCCTCCTAATCAGTACTTAATCTTCAATTACACCTCTAACTCTGAACCATACCATTTATAAATATCTTTCTAACTTCACTCTGGTGTGACTATACCTCTCTGACATCATCTTTGAATCCTTCTGCTTATGTTGTCTTCGATAATTTAGTCGTTTGTTATCCACAAAAAGTGTCATCTCTCTTACTTTCCTTAATACTTTCCAGACTGCATACCACATTTTTATGATATTTACTCATTTCAATTTCTTTGCTGTCTGATTTCTTGCCATTCAATTATTTTCTAAAACAGCTACTTCATTTTCCACTGGTCTCTCTGCTGCAGTATCATACCCAAGATTTTACACTCATCACAGATATATTCAGATTTAGTCTACTTACTTCCACTTATATTCTCAATCAATCATAGACTAATTATTAGTTCTTCCCTTATGATAATACCTGCTTCAGCTGGAATTTCTGTTTCTGCAAATCATTATCCAAAGGTTTGCAGTCATGGAGTCATTATTATAGTGTAGAGACCAGCCTAATAGACCTAAAAGGTCCTGTCTTTTATATAAGGAGGTGGCCCACAGACCCAGTACTGTGAGGTCTATATTCCTGCGCCCTAAGGAATCTATTAGGAAATAGAGAGAAACTAGCTCTCTATCTATTCTCTCGCATTGACCATCTAAAATTTCTATTATTGTTTTTCCCAAAACATACTGTTGTTGCCACTGAATTTATTTATTTTTCTTTTTATACACTTTTTATACACTTTTCTGTCTATAGAAAATCTAGTAGCAGAGCTTACATTCAGCCTGTCTCTGCTCCAAATAGCCTATCCATAGGGGATGAAATTTCTTTCCAACTTACTAAAATATTATCAACATTTCCTAGCGCTTGTTCTCATGGGGTTGTTGCATATACAACACCTGTGATTGTGCTTTTGAGCTAGTTAGCATACTGAATACAGAGCATAATCTATAAACATAATACTCATCATCAAGTACTGTGCAGCAATAACAGTTCCCACTTGATAAAGCTGCCAAGACAGTCTTATACAATTTTTCACTAAATAAAATCTAACCAGGACCAATAATTGTATAGCAACAATATGAGTGAGTAAACAGAAGAGCACTAGATAATATTGCCTAGAGTTTATTAATATTTATGTATACAGTATATATATATATATATATATATATATATATATATATATATATATATATATATGTGTGTGTGTGTGTGTGTGTGTGTGTGTATGTATATTAAACTGAGTCTTAAAATAGTCTCACCTAATTGTCAGTATTTACTTATTGCAAATATCAAACTGCTCAGGTGCATTTGATGGCTAAAAAAAATTAGTCATGATTATGAATGTTCCTTACCTATTCATAATTAAATATTACTTAATAAAGGAACAATTTACTGCATACATGTGTGATGATATGTGGTAGTGCAATCTCTGACAATGAGAGTAGGATATTACATGTGTGCATATGCCACCACAGCCAACAGGAATTTTGAGAAAGAAAATATATATATGTTATTTGATTCTCTCTCTGATTTGTACAGATGGTACTAAAAATATGTTTGTATAGTTACCTGTGTTAAAAATGTATAAATATATATTAGGTTGTATTGCTGTAACTGATCAAATATGAATGTTTTCTCAGAGAACCCTAGAAAAGTGGAAAGTTTGAAATTGTGATATAGCTTTCAGATGCTGCCACAGATCTTAATAAAGCTCTGTGTGTATATTGTATCAGAGTCATTTTATCTGAGATGATGTCATCCTATAGCCAGCTGAACTCTTCAAAACCCTTGCAGCAGCACTTTAGAATCTGACCGGAAAGATTTCTGACAGGATTTATACCTCATACATCCACACAGTCAGTCAGTGAGATTCAGTCATTCTGAGAGAGTGAGACAGAGAGACATCATCTGGCCTTTGCTGTGGTGAGACGCTCAGCACATATCAGCCTACCCTGCTTTAATGAGTAGTCAGGGAACAGTAATTCTTTAGTTAGACAGAGACATCTAGTGAGAATAGTTTAGTATTGCTTCTGTAACTGTGAGAAACTATCCAACTGTATTATTTTTGAAATCTCTGTGGTTAAACTCTGTTGATCTGATGCTGTCAATCTCCATTTATTCCTTGACATATGTGTTTCATTCTGAATATCGGAACCAACTCAGCCATTACTACAGTCCATGAGAACCAAAAACTCTCGTGCTTAAGTCCTACCCAGAATGCTCCTCTCCAATTTTTCTCAATTTTGTTTGCCGCTTTCTTAGACCTTCGCTGTTGAGCTAAGTAAGGATTTTTTCTTATTAGTTTGCCTATCTTCCTTTTACATCATCTAAATGAATTTCTATAGTTATCCCTACCCTTTATGTCTTTTCATGTAGTTCTTAATTACCATTGTGGTAATTTTCTCTTTTTCTGTACACTTTGTGTACCTCTCTTTCTACCATTGTTGCTAGATATCTATCTTTCCATGCACTCTGGTGTTTTCCTTAAAGTCATTTAAAAATCTTTGACTATTTACTGTGTTTAAATGGGTTACAAGTGTGTGTTTTCCTGTGTATTCCTTCACCCATCTGTCATGGGGTTGTGTGGTGTGAAACTTTCTTTTTTGTCATTATGGCTGAAATACCTAGGACCCTCCAGCCTTAGAAATGCCAGCAGTGTGTCAATAAAATTCATTCCTCAGACTTATACGCTTTAATGTAAACTGCAAAGAGAAATAAGCAAACTGGCATCTTTTCACCTTCCTCTCCTTCTTTCTCTGGGAAGGCCGAGTAGAAAAGCATGTCTTGTTATCTTTTTCACTGGCACTGACAGTCTAAAAGTTAAATCCTCAGTGCCAAAATGCTCCTTGGCACTGACGGACATTGGTACTGAAGCAATGAAGTCAGCTCCTTGGCAGTGATGGACATTGGTACTGAAGCACTGAAAATCAAAAGTCAAATCAGTACCAGACAGTTCCTGGGCACCAACGGACATTGACACTGAAGCACTGACAGCCAAAAAGTAAATTTATTGATGCCAAAGCTCCTTGGCATAAACAGACATTAGTACTGAAGCACTGAAAATCAAAATGTCAACATACCTCTCAGCTGTCCCTGATTTTCAGGGATATCCCTGATTTTGACTCAAATTTTAGCTCTGTCCCTCTTAATCCCTCCTAAAACTAGTGACATTTGGAGGAAAGGTGGTGAATTGCACTTAATGAATAATGACAATAATTAAGAGTTATAGACTTCTTTTACTTCAGAAAATGTGTATTAATTCATATGCTTTGATTCTGTCAATGTTTCAAGTTAATGGCACTAATATTTTAAAAGTGTCCCTGATTGTCCCTGATTTTTTCTTGACTTGTCCCTGATTTTGTTGAAATTTATCCTCGATTGGTTGAGAGGTCTGTGTCAAATCCTTGGTGCCAAAAAGTTATTTGGCTCAGAAGTGGAGCTGAAGTGTCTGCACTGACATCCTCTATTGCTTCTAAACTTTCAACAGCAAGGACTTTCATACAGATTTAAACTCCTAGCTCAGTTTCAAACATCTCAGCTCTTAGCACTTCTTCAATCTGATTTGGCACCGAGTACTTCTAGCTGGCAGTCACACAAGGGTCAGTATTCTTCATCCATTCATTTTTTTTTTGCTGGTGAATTACTTGAGGTCTTTTTGCATAAACCCAAGTCTCTCTCAGTGTCTGTATCCATTCCACCAAAAAAAAAAAAAAAAATGAGAAGTTCTTTGGTGCTATTGGAACCTCTTGGGGCCTTATCTGCCCAGTCAGCCCCAAGGGGTAGGACCAAATTCCCATTGTTTTAGAGACATCTCTGCACCTTGGGGCTTTGGCTCAGGTCATTCAGCACTGTTTTTTGTCTTGGAAGCGGTCTCACCAGAGCAGAGAGTGACCACGGTTCTGAGGCAATCTATCTTGTTTCCGGGCTCCCTTCCCTCTTTGGGGGAGAACCTCGGCTGCCTCAGCTACTCAATTGACCTCTTCCTTCTCGAGGCATATTCTTTCCTCAAGTCCAGTTATCTAAGCTGCTCCTCCACTGGACCAGCCAGTGCTAGAACCTCATGAGACTCAAATACAGATTCTGACTTCTTCTGATACCTCGCCAGACTATCCTCCAAATGAAGCCCATCAGAAGATAAAGTGCAAAAAGAACCGTTTAGATCCCCCTGATGATTTTACCCTTGGAGACATCCTGAAAATTGTGGAACAGGGATGATTGGAACTTACAAAACCCATATTCCTGAGGAATCAGCATACCTGAAGGTTTTTTACACTCAGTCCTCAATGTTCAAATGCTGAATGCTAGAAGTCTAAATCTCCAGATGCACTTGCTCGAAGCTCTCCTCAAAATGGAGAATGTCAACATCTGTGATGTAACGGAGATCTGGTTTAAAGAGGCAGAATGCACCCCTGCACTCCCAGGCTTCAACTCATTCTATACATTTTGGCCCCAGAATACGGCCGGAAGCTCCAAAGGTGATGGTGTCTCCATATTCTTAAAGGATATGCGCACCTCTAGATGGATAGCCCAGCATAATGCATCCAAGATACTTCAGCTGCAACTAGCACTGGGTAAGACAAGGTCCAACCCAATACTCTCATACTGGGTGACTTCAACTACCCTTCCATCAACTGGGAAAACTATTCAAGTGCCAATGTACAGGCCCAACACTTTCTGGAATTTATCAGTTCCAATGCCCTGGACCAGCTCATTCTGATCCCCAGTAGAGGAAGCAACATCCTCGACCTGGTTATTATCAACATGGGAGATCATAACTTCACACCCGTAGTCAATTCCTCCCTGGTTAAATCTGACCACAAACCATGGAAATCTCCATCTCACTTATAAACCCATCTAAGGTGACCACCCTGAAAAACTTCTCTAAAGCCAACTTTGGGCTCCTAAAAACAGAGGTGGCTAAGTTCTTGGCACCCATGCCAATGGAAAAATAGCTGCATGACTGCTGAATCTTACACCAGTGCACTTTACGAACATGTACACAAATGCATGGACCTTGCCATACCAAATAAAACTAAGACACTCTCCTTCAAAAAAGGAAGACAGTCTGGTGGTCCCCAGCCATCAATAAACTCTGCAACAAAAGGAAAAAACTATTGCAGAAAAGATGAAGTCAAAAGACTGGAGAACCTCCCCTATCAGTCTCAACAAAAATCTGAGATCCCTTATCAAATCCTCTAATGCCAGCTGTGAAGGTAGAATTGTGGCTGACACCAAAAACAACCACAAGGCCTTTTATAGCTATATCAAAAACCTCCAAGGCAATACCCAGATTTGCTCTGAATTATTACACAATAACATCTCCTATACTGAGCCAACAGATATAGCCAACATATAAAACGACCAAAAGATACCTTAAAAAAGCTCAGCACCAGGCTGAGCGAAAGCGCTTGAGGAGATTTTTATTTGTTATTAAAGCAAGAAAGTTTTTGTAAGTTGCAGCCTTTCATTTTCTGCCTTGCGGAAGAAGGAACATCAGCATTTCATCAACTTTTTATTCTGGGCTTCCAGAGCCAGCTTCCAGGTTGTGGATCTGCTTTGCTTTATTGATACTTTAGAATTATATGAAGAAGAATTTAACTAGGTATTTAAATTGTCTCTATTAGGATAAGATATGTTTTTGCCAAGGATAGGCCTTGATCTAAAAAGACACAAATAGAGCAGCAATTAGGGTATTTGGGATATAGTATGAGATTAGTCTGGATTTGTACAGGGACATAACCAATGGGTTTAAGATAGAGTTTCAGATTGTGTTTAAAAAATGTAAATGAAGACAGTGATGTAAATTCATGGGGGAGTTGGTTCCAATACTTTCCAACTGCATTTGAGTACAGAGCATCTCCTGCCATGTTATTAGATGTACATGTTGATACAAGTAGTTTATTTGATGAGCATAGAGTTGAAAGGTTCTTATATTGGGTAATGAGACTTGGAAAAGGGTTTTGTGTGCAATGTGAGTTGTTTAAAGTGAATCTGATTCAGAAGCTCTAACCAGCCTAATTGTTTCAGATTATGGCAATGATGGGTCCTAAAGAAGGAAGCAGCAGCAAATCTAGCAATGCTATTGTAAGCGTTGGCTAGCTTGTTAAGGTTATTTTTTGGCAAGTTAGTATATATGGAAAAAGCATAAAGAAGTGTGGAGATAAGGTAGGAATAGGCAATATTGGTTCTGGCTAGTGGGGAGAGAAAGAGTTTTATCCTATAGAGGGAGCCTAGTTTCCTGTTGACAGTTTTTATGGTATTGTTGATATGGGTTTCAAAGTTCAGGTTGTTATCAATGGTTACCCCTAGAAGTTTAGTTGTTGGATCGGGAGATGAGTGTACCATTATTGGATAAGACTGAAAAGTTCATTGGGAGTGATTTATGGGTAGGAGTGAAGAGGAGGAGTTTGTTTTTTGGGGGTTCAAGAGAAGGCAGTGTTGTAGAAACCAATTTTCTGTTTTATTGATTTTATTGAACATTGTCTGAGTTAGAGTTTGTAGTTGGGATTGAGATTTAGCTGAGCAGATTATTGTCGAATCATCTGCGTATTGTACACAGTTAGTTAAAGGAATAGCTAGGTTGAGGTCATTGATAAATATTGAGAAAAGGAGAGGGCCCAATATAGAGCCCTGAGGAACACCTAGGGTAACTGGGAGATGGGATGAGAGGTTGTTGTCCCATAGCACTGCCTGCTATCTAGTATCAAGGTAGGACTGGAACCATTTTATAGTCTTTGTGTCCAGAGAGAAGGATTTTAGAATATTGAGAAGTAAGTGGTGATTGACCATGTCAAATGCTTTTGAAAGGTTGATGAAAAGTGCTGAAGAGAGAAGATTGTTATTATGGTTTTTATTGATGCTGTCAGTGAAGGATAGGAGTGCAGTTGTTGTAGTGTGGAAAGGCCTGAAGCCATGTTGAGATTTGGCCAGTAAATTGTTCTGGAGTAGGTGGTCTAGTAACTGTCTATGGATGCACTTTTCCATTATTTTAGCTAATGGGGAAAGTAGAGCTATGGGATGATAGTTAGAATATTCTCTGGAGTTTCCACCCTTGTGTAGGGGGATAATGTAGGAGATTTTCCAGATGGTGGGAATAGTGCTTTTTTGTATGGTTCGATTTATCTGCAATGATACAGGATAAGCTATGACTTTGGCTGCCTTTTTCAGGTATACAGCAGGTAGCTGGTCAGCTGAGGGGGTAGTAGGTTTTAGTTTACTTAAGAGGTTGCAGATGACGGAAGTTGGGACAGGTTGCAGGTTTAGCGTTGGGAGAGAGTTACTAGTATTGGTTGAAAAGGCAGAGCTATTGGCTGTTAGTTGATTAGCAAGTGTTTGGATGGTCTCAGTGAAGAAGGTATTAAAAGCATTAGCAGTTTGATTTGGATTGTCGGAATTTGATCCTATGGGGGTGGTGTTGTGGATTGGCCTGGTTGAAGTAGTCTGTTTATGCTAGCCCAGAACTTTTGTGGATTGTTTTGATTCGTCTGTTGGAGGTGGAAGTAAAAGTTTTTTTTTATCTTCAAGTATAGCTTTGTTAGTCTCATTTCTTTTTTTGCTTGCATTGTTGTTGGTCTACAGGGTTTTAGTTGTTCTCCATAGTGCCCAAACTTTATTTCTCTGTTGAATTTTCTGCCTGGTTTTCTTTGTAAGCCATAGTGTGGGTTTAGATTTAATTTTGATGGAATGCTTTGGTGCATAGTGGTTAAGGATTGTTAAGAATTTTGAGTTAAAGTAGTTTGTTGCTTCATGGGAGGTATTTTATAGGTGACCAATCACATTTTTTTAGTTCAGCTTGGAAGTTATTGGGGTTAAAGTTTCTGCTGCTTCTTATTGTTATATATATGGTTGGGTTGTGTGAGCTTGACCTTTGCCTGATTATGTAAGTGAGAGAATGGTCACTTACATCATCAGGGAGGGTCCCTACATTTTAGAGTTGTTGGTGTTAATTTATTAGAATCCAGTCTAGGATAGATTCTTTGTTATTGGGTTTATTAATTCAGATTGGGGAGTTAATTGTTTGTGAGAAGCCATTAAGGTTAATATGGGAGGTTGGTGATTCAGTAGAGCAGTCCTTCCAGTCTATATTAAAGTCCCCAAGAATTATTGTCTCTTGGGGAATTCTTGTGGAGAGTTCAGCAAGGATAGCTTCCAGAGTGGTGATGTTGTTACCAGGGGGCAAGTAGATACATATCATATTTAAGGATTTTCTGGGATTAAGTTGAAGTTTGGTGCTAATGATTTCTGCATTGTTTTCAGAAGAGGAACCAAGAGCTAGTATAGATATTTGTAGCTCTTCTTTATAGAGGATAGCAACACCCCCTCCTTTTTTTTACTTTGCAGTCTTGTCTCAAGATGTTGTACCCAGATGGAATAATTTCAACATATTGTGTAGTGGGTTTTAGCCATGTTTCTGTTAAACAAAGTACATCAAAGGAATGAACATCCAGGAGATCATGGAGGTGAGCAATTTTATTATTCATGCTGCGAATATTGAGGCGAGCTATACAGAGTGAGTTGGGAGATTTAGATGTGATATTTGGGGTAGCGGGAACATTAATTTGTGGTTTTGTGCTTGTTTTTTGCCCTGGTCCTGGGTTAGGATGAATGTCCCCATCTAGTAAGGAGAGGTGTAATAGTTTGTTTAAGGGATTGTGAAGGTTAAAGTAATGGTGAAGAGTTTTTTTTTAGGTTTTAGATAGTTGTATTTGATATGGATCAGTCTATGATATTTAGCAGGTAAATAGCTAAGAAAAGATGTTATATTTATGTGTTCTGGGGAGTTAATTAGAGGTATATGCTGTAGCATAGACTAGATCCAGGCCTGCTGAATCTAGCTTTGTTTGTATGCTTGTTGTTTGTTTATTTCCCTGAAATGCTAATTCCACCTAAAACGCGGCCTTTTAGCACTTCTGTGGATCCCTAGTGATATCTGCATTGCTTACTGTACGTATTTCCTTGTTTCACTTGAAAGAAAGTTACTGTTTGTCATTTTTGCATTTAAGTTACCTGTAACACATTGCATTTAAGTTACCTGGCACTTGCTCACTAAAGCAATTATATAAGTCAGCTCTAAAAAATTAAAAGCACTACACCCTCACAAACTCCCCTTGAGTACCTTGTTCCCCATTGGCCCTTTTTTTCAATTATAAAGGAATTCCCAATACTATTCTAGCATGTCCAAAGGTCAGTTGTCAATTTCCTCTCCAGTCCAGCTGGTTAATCTGGGAATCTTGAGGCAATGTTACAACTGCCTCATGTACACAGACAACCCTCTCCTCCTCCCAACAAATTCCAACACATGTGAGAGATGCAACCATATAGCCAAACTGGAGGCTAAGCTCTCTCAACTCAGTACTGGCGTAACAAGTCAGGAGGAGAAGGAAACCACACTCACTACAATTCCAGTCTCACATAGACCTACCATGACAACAAACCAAACACATAAACACACAAAAACATACTCGGAGGCTCTAAATAAAAATCTGCCTAAGCAGCAGAGACCTCCAAAGCAGACACCCAAGCAACCGCTACCCCAAAACAAAACACGTGCAACACATAGCTCACAAAGCCAGTGTGCCAAACAGTCACAGCCCTTAAGGTTAAACAACACACCTGATACACTTGTAATTGGTGACTCTATCGTCAGGCACACTGACGTCCCACTCACCAGGCTGAACAAGGAGAAGTTTACGGTGAGCTGCCTGTTGGGCACTAGGATCCGCCACATAACACAAGCACTCAGGTCACGCCAAGGCAAGTACAAATATGACTCAGTCATTGTCCATGCTGGTGTGAATGACCTGAGACATACCTCCCTGGACTACATGAAAAGAGACATAGAGGAGCTCTCTGAGCATGTAGCCCAGGCCGGTATGACCCTGACCTTGAGTAGCATCTTACCCTCACCAAGAATGATGCCACAATATGAAGACAAGATGATCAATTTCAACAACTGGCTTAAGTGTTGGTGTCATTCAAAGGGGATCCAATGCCTGTCAGCCTGGGATGACATGCTCGACAAGCCACGATGCTTCACTAAGGACGGCTTGCACCTGTCACCCCTGGGCTTTCGGATATTGGCAAAGGCTCTTGCTACCCCCATAGTGCCTTTTTTAGGCAAGGCTCAAAAGACAAACCCACCTCCATAGGTATCACAAGGGATAAGAAACTAAGAGTAATGCTACTCAATGCCAGAAGTCTAAACCTCAAGATGCATGCACTCGAAACTCTCCTTAGCATGGAGAACATCGATATCTGTGCAGTAACAGAAACCTGGTTCAAGGTTCCCGAGAGCACCCCAGCACTACCAGGTTATACCTCATATCATGCTTTTCGGCCCCAAAACTTGGAACAAACCACAAAAGGAGGGGGAATATCAATATCCGTCAAAGATACCCACACCTCCAGGTTGGTGGCATAGCACGAAGCATCAGAGACTATCCATGTGCAACTAACTGTGGGTAAAACTGCCTTCCAGTTTATAGCCTGCTACAGACCACCCTCCCAAACACAGGAACTCCACTCAGCCTTCCTGAGAATACTGGAAAATATGAAGGTCTCTCCAAACACCATTATATTGGGCGACTTCAACTACCCAAACATAGACTGGGAGCATTACTCTAGCTCCAACACCCTAGCCCAAAGGTTCCTAGAATTTATAAACTCAGATGCTATGGAACAACTTGTTACCACTCCCACAAGAGGGGAAAACATACTGGACCTGATCATCACCAACATGGGGACACTATGCTCCAGACCAGGAGTGTATGCCTCACTAGTAAGATCAGACCATAAACTAATCTCACTGGATATTCACATCCCGTCCCCACCCCCAGCCCAGAAAACCACAGTGAAAAACTTCTCTAAAGCAAATTTCACACACCTCAAAACAGAGGCGAAATCCTTCAAAGCCCCCGGGCCTGTGGAAAATACGGCCCAGACCACAGAATCCTTTATAAATGCATTCTATGAACACCTTCAGGAATGCATGGATCATGCAATCCCAAATAAAACCAAGACCCAATCCTCCAAAGGCAGACGTCCTGTCTGGTGGACCCCAGCCATAAACAAACTATACAATAGAAGGAGGAAGCTACTACATGATAGAGCAAAATCCCAAAAAGGGAAGGCATCTCTGATCAGTATTAGCAAAAAACTACAGGCACTCATAAAATCGTCTAAGGCCAGTTTCGAGAGAAAAATTGTACAGGACACTAAGGATAATCACAAGGCTTTCTTTAGTTATGTTAGGAACCTGAGTGGGAATTCCCAGATATGCTCAGAATTAGTCCAAAATGACAAAAAATACACTGAGCCCACAGACATTGCTAACATCCTAGCTGACAGGTTCAGTGCAAACTTCTCCCCCACCAAAAGGGCAAATATCTGTCCCAACAGAGTGCTGCCACCCTGACATCTCAGATGCTCAGGTAAGAGCCGCCCTCTCCAAAGCAAAAAACACAGCATCAATGGGACCAGATGGAGTCCTGGGCTGCGTCCTACATGAACTCCAAGAAGAGTTAAACCCAAACATAAAACTACTGTTCAATCTTAGCCTTACTACAGGATATGTACCCAAAGAGTGGCATACAGCAACAGTGGTCCCTCTCCACAAAGGTGGTGCCTCAACGGATCCTGGAAACTATCGCCCCATAAGCCTGACTATCTTGTTCTGCAAAGCTATGGAAAGGATAATCATGGACCTCATAAATAAAGATATTGGGGACCTACAGACACTGGATCCTACCCAGTTTGGCTTTGTTAAGGGCAGATCCTGCCTCTTAAACCTGGTTGATTTCTTTGAAACAGTCACCAAGGCCATTGACAAGGGGAAGGTGGTCCACACAGCCTACCTGGACCTCGCAAAAGCCTTCGATACAATACCCCACTCAGGCATTATAGATAAGCTCACCAGCTTAAATATAACCCCCTATGTCACTAGATGGGTTGCAAACTGGCTCAAGGACAGAACCCACATGGTTAGAATTGCTGGAGCCATGTCAGACTCCAAACCAGTTACAAGTGGCGTCCCACAAGGCTCAGTCCTGGGACCTCTCTTGTTCGGTATATATTTCTCGGCGTTACAGGCCAACATGGAAGGACTGTGGCTGACCAAGTTCGCAGATGACTGCAAACTGGGCGCCATAATCAACTCTCCAGCCGACACAAGCATCCTCCAAAAGGGCCTCATAGAAACAGACAACTGGTGCCAGAGCCATGGCCTCAAGCTAAACGCCAAAAAGTGTATAGTCATCCCCTTTGGCAAAAACAAAGTGCCCACAAATTACCACATAGGTGGTAATCCATTAAGTACAGAAGAAGTCATTAGGGACCTGGGGACCCAAGTTGATAGCAATCTCTCATTTGACAACCACAAAGTGGTTAGAAAAACATTTTATATAGCCCACCTAATCATGAAGGGATTCACATCTAGATCAGGGGAGGTCATCATGCCTCTTTACTCATCACTCATCAGGCCCATAATTGAGTACAATGCCCCTTTTGGGATGTACCTTACCAGACATCTGCAACAAATGGAACGACCCCAAAAGTACCTCACCAAGAGGATCAAAGGGCTCAAAAAGATGCCATATGCTGCCCGGTTAAAGAAACTCCAGCTCTACTCAGTGGCATACCGCCTGCTCAGAGGCGATCTGTGCCTGACGTATAAAGCCATGTCCAACCCGGAATTAATGGACATGCTGCACCTCAGAAAATCCAAATCCCATCGAGCTACGCGCTCGAGAGACTTGAACCTCAGCACTGAAATAAATAGGACATGCTGGAGGGACAGATTCATAACCCAGAGGATCCCTTCACTCTGGAATAAAATCCCAGTCCAGGTTAGGCAGAGTCCCACATTGACTCTCTTCAAGAGGAATCTTGATGAGTGGATGGGAGATCGTAGGTTTACCCCGGCCATCACTTCTGTGTCACTGTTAGACAGAGGCACAGTATACTAACCTCAAAAAAAGGCATAGCAAAATTAATTTAAAATGGGTGGCGAAAGCCAAACACACTCTGGCTAGGCTTATAAATGCCCTAGGGCAGATAGCCTAGTATGAACCTATGAACCTATAGTACTTGTCTGTGCAGTAGGGAAGTTCAGCTGTAAATATTTTGAGTGTTCATATGAGGTTAACAGGTAGGTTGCTGTTAGAGAAAGTAGGAGAAAGACAATGATTAGGAGCCTTAGTTGTATTTGGAAAGGTTGTGTTTGCATAGTGACTAATAAGCTTACTGGTGTTCTTTAAAGGGGAGGAGTTATACTAGGGGTGATTAGAGAGAGGTGTATGTAGAATGTTAACAAGATGACTATTGTGATTGGATTGGAGAGGAAGAGAGTGTGGTGAGGATGTATAAGCTTAGGAGCAGTAGGGGTGGGTGGGAATTGGGGGTAGGGTAGGGGAGTGGAGTGAGCCCACAGGGCAAACGGAGCAGGTAGAGACAAGAGAGATAAGGAGCTGAAAAGAATAATCAGTTGAAGCATGGATTACAGTAAGTAGGTAACCCTAAATATTGGAATAAAGTTAAAAGAGTAGATAATAGAGCTATTTGGAGGGTGTGTGAGAGCTAACCATAAAAATAAATAGATGTTATGGGCTGCAGTTTAATAGCAAGTCTGTGGATAAAACAGTATATAGCAAAGGTGTAGTACAGGTCAGGAAGTCTGCCACCTGGTGGCCCAAATTAATTTACTATAAGCAGGGTTAAAAAGGAAGGAGTTTAGGTTCCTAATGCAAGAAAAGGAGTAGTGGTTCTGAGTGTCTTTAAATGGTGGAAAAAGTAGATTAGACTGGTTACAGAGTGGGGAGGTAGTAAAGCTGCTAGTTTTCCTGGCTAGGGCCTTATAACCACCTAGATCTAATAATAAGTTATAGGCTATACTGGCCGTGATAGTTTAGACACATACTTCCATGCTCCCTTTACTGAGAAAGTACAGGGGTAGGTTGCTCAACTGGTGAGACTGAAGGGAGTTTGGACAGGGTCCTTGTTCTTCAGATTGTTAGTTTCTGTGTCCTAGAGCAGTGTTCTCAGATTGGAGAGTTTCATGCTCCCTTTACTGAGAAAGTACAGGGATAGGTTGCTCAACTGTGGAGACTGAAGGGAGTTTGGACAGTGTCCTTGTTCTTCAGGTTGTTTTTTTCTGTGCCCTAGAGCAGTGTAGTTTCATAGTTTCATAGTTTAGTACTAGGCTATCTGCCCTGGGGCATTTGTAAGCCTAGCCATAGTGATGTGGCTTTTGACACCCCATGAAATGGTACAAAAATGTACAGAATAAATTTAGAATACTGTGCCTCTGTCTAGTAGTGACACAGTGAAGGTCCCCTTATATAATAGAATTAGTTTACTGTGCCCCTGTCTAGCAGTGACACAGATGTGACCCCTGGGGTAAACTTACGATCTCCCATCCACTCATCAAGATTTCTCTTGAAGAGAGTCAGTAAGGGGCTCTGCCTAATATGAACTGGGATCTTGTTCCAAAGCATGGGAAGCCTCTGGGTTATGAATCTATCCCTCCAGCATGTCCTATTCATATTTGTGCCGAGGTTTAAGTCTTTAGCTCTCATGGTCCTGATGGATTTGGGTTTTTTGAGGTGGAGCATGTCCATCAGATCCTGATTGGACATGGCCTTGTACGTCAGGCAGAGATCACCTCTGAGCAGGCGGTATGCTACTGAATAGAGCTGAAGTTTCTTTAGTCTGGCAGAATAAGACATATGTTGGAGACCCTTGATCCTCTTGGTGAGGTACCTGTGTGGTCTCTCCAGCTGCTGCAAATGCCGGGTGAGGTACATACCAAATGGGGCATTGTACTCAATCATGGGTCTGACGAGGGAGGAGTATAGGGGTACAATGACATCCTTGGATCTGGATGTGAATCCCTTCATGATGAGGTGTGCAAGGTAGAATGTTTTTCTAACCACTTTGGCAACGTGGGTGTCAAATGAGAGGTCGCTGTCGACTTGGGTCCCTAGGTCTCTGATTACTTTTTCCGTACTCAGTGGGTTGCTGTTTATGTGATAATTTGTGGGTACTTTGTTTTTCCCAAAGGGGATGACTATACATTTTTTGGCATTTAGTTTAAGGCCGTGACTCCGGCACCAGTTGTCCATTTCTGTGAGGCCTTTTTGTAGGATGTATGTGTCAGCTGGTGTATCGATGATGGCGCCTAGTTTGCAGTCATCTGCGAACTTTGTCGGCCATAACCCTCCCATGTTTGCTTTAACATCTGAGAAATAAATGCCGAACAAGAGGGGTCCCAGGACAGTGTACTCAGATTGGAGAGATTAGCCAGGATACTGGGCCAGGAACAAACATCAGCTGGGGGCAGTTCTATAAAGGATTATTTTCTACTCCTCAATGGTCCTATTCTAGAAACCAGAGGAGCGGGATGTGGTTCAAAGAGTCTCAAGGGCCTTTTCAGGACTCATGTGGCAGTGACTCCCCCAGGGGCAGACGGGGGAGCTTTAATGGAAGATGCCTTCCACACGGCAGAGGTGGCCCACAAAGTCAGGGTTCCAAGGACTCCTTTCCTGGAAAATCTTATCAGTGCTCCTGAAAGGAGGCCTGATTGCTTTCCTCTGGAAGCAGTCAGGGAGCATTTATCCTTGCACCAACACTCCTGCTCCAGATAACTTTGGATGTTTGGATGCATAGGATCATAACCAGAGAATACATCATACCCTCCCTTTCTTCCACCCCACATTTCCAACAAAATCCCCAAAATTCCACCCAGTTAGAGTGAACCAGTAATTCTACAAATTCAAAAACTGCTAGAAAAAAAGAATCACCCAAGAAGTCCCACTAGACCAGACAGAATCTGGAGTTTACTCAGGATTCTTTTACTGCCAAAAAAGACAGGGGACCGGAGACCAGTTTTGGATCTAAGTTTTTTGAACAAGTCTATTCAACAGACAAAATTCCAGGTGGTCACAGTTCAGTCTATCCTTCCATTTCTAGGGAAAAATTATTGGATGTGCTTGACAGAAATCCAAGATGCATATTAGCACATAAAAATGGACAAGGCTTCCAGGATATTTCTCTGCTTCCAGCTGAGAGACAGTCATTATCAATTCAGGGCTATTCCCTTTGGTATCACCACAGCCCCTAGGGTGTTCACCAAATGCATAGGAGTAGTAGCAGTTTACTTGAGACTGCACATATTCCTGGTATCTCCATACTCAGATGACTGTCTCATTA
The DNA here is from genome assembly GCF_019279795.1 of Protopterus annectens. NCBI lineage: Eukaryota > Metazoa > Chordata > Ceratodontiformes > Protopteridae > Protopterus > Protopterus annectens. The sequence goes on along the minus strand of NC_056727.1, from coordinate 773,102,783 downwards.
CTGCTTCCACCAGGCATTTACTAGAACAAACAAGAGACTACATTCTCCAGACATGTGTCAACCTGGGCATTACAGTAGTTAGTGAAAACCACAACTAATTCCAATGCAAATGTTAGAGTTCTTAGGAGTGGTACTATACACCAAACGTTGCATAGCCTCCCTTCTTATCTCAGATTGCAGAAGATCAAGGCCTAAGTTAAAAAAAAATAGGCTTACAACCCTTAGGTTGGATGGCAGCAGCCATTACATTAGTCCCCCTAGCAGGATTTCACATGAGAGTTCTACAGTGACCCCTAGCATCTCAGTGGTCCATACTGTATCAGCCAATGTCAGATTAGTTTTCATTACCAACGGTTGCAAGAAAAATCTAGATTGGTGGATTCAGTCAGAAGAAATTTTCTTGGGCCGCACCTTTGTCCTGTGTCAACTGCAAGCCATAGTGACCACAGACACCTCCCAGACGTGGTGGGGGACATTATCTTGGCAAGGTAGTGCAAGACACTTCATCCCCCATGTAGGTCAGTTTGCATATCGATGTTCTGGAGCTGACAGCACTGTTTTTAGCATTAACTGCTCTCCCCTTTGGAATGATTACAATTCAGACAGATAATATGTTGGTAGTTTGGTACATCAACAAGCAGGGAGGAACCAAGTATTGTGCCCCTTGTCAAGAATCTCTCAGAGTTTGGTAGTGGGTGATTTCTTCCAACCATCTTCTGATAGCAATGCATATTCTGGGGAGTTACAATGTGATAGCAGAGAAACGGAGCAGATGTATTCTCCTACCTCTCAAGTGGTCTCTCTATCACAAAGTGGCAGAAAAGATTTTTCATCACTGGGGTCAGCCATGCTGAGACTTATTTGCATCACCCCTGAGCAAGTGCAGCAGCTGCTTTGCTCTAGACCCCCCCCCCTCTGGGAGAGTCCCTGAGAGATGCCCTCCTACACAATTCGACCTTGGGATTTCTGTACATCTTTCACCCAATTCCATTAATTCCTCAGTTTCTAAAGAAACCAATCAGGTTGAAGAACAAGATAATCCTCATTGCTCCCTTCTAGCCTCGACAGATTTGTTACCCCCTTTCATTGGCCTTATCTGAATCAGTGATCATGGACTCTGGACCCAGATCCGGATCTCTTGTCCCATCCAAAGGGATTAGTTCACCCAAACCTTCATAACTCACAGCTTGGCTTCTCCCGTTCCACTGGTTGCCAGGCATAATAATCTACCTTCCCCAGTTGGCAGGCAACTTGCTTCAAACCAAATTTATGTAAGAGCTTTTATCCATAAAATCAATGAACTTCATCAGACCTGCCTGCTGTTGGTTTTATTATTTTTTATTGTTTTGATTTTACAAGTTTAGTTCTATTGTGGCTACCTTCCCCAGTTGATAGGATTCTTTTGCCCTTCCATAAACCCTCCACCAGAAAACTCTACAATAGTAAGTGGAAGAAAATTTTCTACTGGGCTTGTGATAATAACATTGAACCCTCCTCTGCTCCCATCGACAAAATCTTAAGAATTTTTAGCTTTGCTCTTTGAAGAAGGAGCCTCTTCCTCTACTATCAGGGTTCAGCTAATGGCTATTTCAAGTTTTCGTAATGGGTTCAAAAGATATTCATTAATTTCTTATAAACTTTGCAAAACGTTCTTAAAAGGGATCTTGATGTTAAAGACTCCATATAAGGATTAATTTACACCTGAGGCTTTAATCTTAGTCCTACAGACAATAGTACATCCCCTCTTTGAGTCTGTTGCCAACTGCAACCCGAAATTCCTATCTTATAAACTACAATTCTGGTAGCAATTTGTTCTGCCAGAAGATTTTCTGAAATTCAAGCCTTATATTGCAAATCACCGTATTTGATATTTCACAAAGACAGGGTATCCTTGAGAACAAACTCTTCTTTCTACCAAAAGTGGTGTCAGAAACAAATATTAATCAGGCAATCAGTTTACTAGTATTCTTTCCCAATTTCTCAAACAAAGGTGAATACTGTTTGCATCTATTGGATGTTCATAGACATTTATGCTTCTATCTTTGTAGAACAAAAGACATAGGAAAATCTGACCAATTGTCTGTTTCCTTTTCAAGTACCAGAATGGGTAAGCCAGTATCCAAGGTTACCTTTTCCTAGATGGCTAAAAAGATTGTATATCCTTCATTTACAACAAGAAGAAAGTCGAATTACCTTGGCCTGTTAGGGCACAGTCTACTAGAGCCATAGCTACTTCAACAGTTTATCATTCTAAGGCTCCCATGGATGATTTTTGTGCAGCAATGACATGGGCTACTCCACATACCTTTATTACTCATTACAGATTGGATTTGGCATCTAGGGTAAGAGTTTCATTTGATTCTATGGTGCTCAGAATATCCTTCCTTGAGTCCTCCAGGATCTAAGGTAGCTGGGGAGTCTGTCCCATATGTCAAGGATTAAATGAAGATTGACAACATCAGATAAAAAAGTTATGTACTTAGCATAATGCTCCATATGTATTGTCCATCTTCATTTATCTGCGACCCCCCCCCCCCACCCTCCATCTCACTTCCATTCAGACCTCTTGGTGGGAACGAATTATGCTCCTAGTAATGCATTTTTTTTCATATATAACACCAGATAAAGGTGATACTAGGATTACATCTGCAAACTCAATCTGAGGTAAATTGGAGAAGAGCATTCTGAGTAGGACTTAAGCTCAAGAATTTTTAGTTTTCATGGGCATAGTAATGGCCAAGTCATTTCTGATATTCAGAACCGAACTCATATGTCATGGATAAATGAAGATGAACAACACAGATGGAATGTTACGGTAAGTACATAACTTCTTATTTTATTGTATTCAGTATTCTCTTGTTTTCTGTTTTATTATTTATTTATTTAACATTTGTTGACCAGGAAAGTCTTACTAGGACAGAGCCTATTTTCTGTGGAGGCCTGGGGATAAAAGCTCCAGATGCATGTCATTAGAATGTAGGAGGAAACCGGAGTACCTGGAGGAAATCCACACGAATGCAGGGAGAACATGCAAACTCCACACAGAAGGCACTCCAGCTGAGAATTGAACTGGAGAACCTCTTGCTGTGAGGTGACAACGTTAACTGCTGCACCACTGCATCACCTGCAGTAATAAATATTAAATAGTTTAATACCTTTTTACTGTGGCTGGTCCTTTAGATAATGCTTTTAACATATTGACTGTACTTATACTTATTTTGGTGACACTGTGGCCACTCCTGAAAGCTTTTCTGCTCTGACCATATTCCATTATCATTATTAATTGTACACAGTATAATTGGGTACCCTTTGTAAGAGCCTTAAAGTAGCTGACTGGTGGCAGGCTGATTACCTCTGAGTCTGGGCAGAAAGGGGCAGCTAGTAAATCTGTGCCTGCTTTTCCCAGGTGTGTGTGTGCATATACAATTTATATATTTGTGTGTGTGTGTGTGTGTGTGTGTGTGTGTGTGTGTGTGTGTGTGTGTGTGTGTGTGTGTGTGTGTGTGTGTGTGTGTGTGTGTGGCAGCTACTGGGAACAGGAACACAGATCTCCAAGGTACTTTGTGTGGAGTTTTGTGTGGGCCTTGAGTGAATAAGAAATTCCAGCCCCAAATCTGGAGAGTGCTCCCTGTGCACTCTTAAGGGAAATTGTGCTTGGTGCAGGGAGCTGCATCTGAAAATACTGTGTGAATCCATCTTTACTCCTAGGGACCATCCCTCACTAGAGTCAGTGGTGAGGACTGAGTCTCCTTGATTGCTGGCCCAGAGGAGGGATGACATCACGACTTGTGCAAACTCTCATTGCACTTTCCTTATTAAACCACATGCAGTAGCAACTGTTAATATCAAACAAAAATGAAAACAGTACTGTCCCTCTGTAATTAGAATTCATCAATAAAGTACCTAATGCAGAACACAGGTGCCTGTATTTATCAATATGACAAATCTGTCTGATTCCTTCAAATCATCTTTTTCATATTTAAGCCAGTGTATGAGACTAACAAAGCAGGACAACAAATTCTTACAAGGACCATAGTATGAAAAGGGTACAGGTGCAAGTTTTGTCAAATAACTGTAACAGTCTCAGAGTCTCTAGATTCTTGGTACTGTTAGGCAAATTGACCTTTTCAGCTCAGGCTACATAAACTAATGTGTATTCCTATTTTAAACATGCTAGACTATTCCTAGCAGCTTCATATCATAAATTCAACACTCTCAGTGTCCATGCTATGAAAACTTGTGCCATTTACAATCAGTAGATGAAGTTTTCCTGAATTACTAGGGTCTTTTTAGGACATTAACAATGGCAGTTGTAGCTGTGGCAGAAATCGCAGTGACAGTAACAAGCATGAGCTGCTAAACATGTAAATTAAAGCTACACTATCCACAATTTGAAGAAAAAGGTTCTCAAAAAAAACAGTAGTGTGCATAATGTGCTTCTGTCTTAAGCTTATTAGCATGTTATCAAAAGATCTCAAATGCAAAAAAACAGCCACCTGCATACTATTAAAATAGAAGGGGTTTACTGCATATGAAAAGTCACATGATAATTATCTCAGACTGACATTAACAAGATGCACTGCTGCAATAAAATATACTTGGTAAATGAAGAATGCACCTCAATATCAGGTTTGAACTGTGCATGTTAGCCTTTAATTTAGTTTTCCTCTCGGATTCAGAAATATCTGCCACCTTCATTTCCTTTTTTGTTTCCAGTCTCCTTGTGATGTTAATAACTGGAATGCCAGACAGTTCCCAATGGCTTCCACATTGGTGCAACCAGTAATATCCCTTACCTAAGGTACCCACACTTCTCAGCTAATCCTCTTTGTCAGTCCCACCAATCGAGTTTAATACTTCAGTCTTTCAGTACGAGTATCATCTTGGGTTTGTCCTGAAAAAAGCAACTGGCTAGTGTGACTCATCCAGTCAGCAATGGGTGCATACATAAATACATACATAAATAGATAAATACAAATAAATTTCCTCTACACCCTCCAGAAATGGGTATGGCCATGTTACCCCTAAAGTGCAAACCAACATCAGCTTTGATCAGATGACCAGATTCTCTAACTATTTGCTACTATGGACCAATTTATATATTATCATAAATGTATAAAACTAAATAAAATTTAGTTTAAAACTAGCAGCATGCTCAAGTCAAAATGCTACCACCTGTGATCAACACATGGTATCACCTAACATTTAAAGTGACAGAAATGTATTATTTTTAGATATACCTTACCACCATGACAATGTCTGGCCCAGTCTGTGGTATGACCACTGCAATTTCCTGTACAGGCAGATCTAGTGCCAGCAGTCTACCATGCATGCCCTGGACATCTACAGTAGATAAAGCCACAATGCTGTAACTACTACTGAGACTGTGTTCAAGATAATACATATTCACACCAACTTAGCCTCCCAGTATGTCAAAAATGGCAACATCCAGTGATACTGGCATTTTTCAAAGCCTTTTATGTTAATGGCTCCCAAACACTCAAAGCCTCACACACAAATGTGCTCTTGTTTTTAACTGTTCTCGGCACTCACCACTCACGTTTCTCCCTTGGAAAGACATCCACATACGTGTTCCCTTCTCCACGTGTGCAAGTGATGATAACAGTGTCCTCCCCTTTGTATACTGTTGCTTGGATTGTCTGATGTACTGTGTGGCCAACTTATGCATGGGTAAACACAAACTGGTATTGAATTTGTATACATCAGTCTTAATGTGGTATATCTGCAAACTGCTGCCTGTTTGCCGGTGACGTAGCATATTGCACCTGCCTTCTTACAGCATGATCACCCCCTTCTACTGGTTTCCTCACAGACTCATCTGGCTCAGCCTCTGCTGCCTGACTGGCTGGACACTTCTCCTCCAGCAACTCCCCTCCCCAGTGGAATTGCTTCCTATGTATGATACTATGTAACATTTCAGAAGCTGAAAATGTTTCATGCACTCAGGTCATACTGCAGGGTATCACGGGATTAATCCTGACAGCAAAGCCTGCCTACAGCAGCCCAAACACCTACTCCAAAATGACCCACATTTGTGATTAGGCATAGTTGTAGCCCTGGATTGTTTCATTCTGTGCATTTCAAATAGGTGTCTTCAGGGATTTGGAGCATATCTGGCATCACCAATAAGATGCCTCAAGATGATGTCACCCTTGCAAAATGCTGGTACTTGTCATAGGTGCACCATACGTGGAAGGCATAATAACTGTCTGGATGGCCTGCAGACTCATTTCAGATGATAAGTTGTGCAGTAGGGACCACCTGGCAGTTGATGGAGTGATATCCTTTGCAGTTTATGTGCATCCTATCATACTCCCTAGCTGGAGACTTTATTTTAATATGGGTGCAGTCTGTGGCACACACTACCTCAAGAAAATGGGTTGTATCACAGAATCCCTACATGGTGCTGGTTCTCACCTTGTGGTACAAGTAAACCACGTATGCTCTCCCACATGCTGAAGCATGGCATCATAGAGCTGATTGAGTATTCTCAAGGCAGATGCCTGATACACATCTACTGTGTCCACAGTAGGTCACTGAAAGAACCCGGTAGTTAGTATATGTTAAACCACACATACCTTGGTATCCACAAGGAAAGGTATTTCATGACTCCCATGGAGTTGCAGATGAGAAGAACACATGTCCACAAGTCATGAACCACAAAGGTAGCAAATAAGGAAAAAAGAAGAACCACTGAATGCCAGGAACTCCACTTCTTTAAATCAATTTCATAGATACAGTTTATTCAGCAACTGCAGATTGAAGTAGTCAGCACCAATGAAGATAGTCCAAAAACAATATCATTAAAACAATGAGCTGGAACACCAACTGATATTATCACAACAATATCACAGAAACGTGGTGCTTGAATAGCACAAATGCCAATATAACCTCATACTGCCTCAGCCAAACAGCCTTTACAGAGTAATTGAATACAATACCAATTAATCAATCAATTAGGTAATTTACTAAAATTCTAATTATTAAGATCAACATTTAACATTCTTAACTCTTTAACAAATATTGAAAGCAATATTACAAAAATATTACATAAAACTCTTCCAATTACATTCCCTTTTTAAACCCATGGGTTGTAAAGTATTATACTTTAAAATTAAAATAGATTCTTTCTTTCTTAAAAGATATTTTACCCTATTCTCACTAATATATTTAGAATTAATTTGTGGTAAAATCGTAACTTTGAATTTTAAAGGTGCCCCTCCATGTTTTACATTACTATGTTCTCCCAAAGGACTATTCTATGATTTTTTTTATATCTCTTATATGTTCTTTAACTCTTTCAGCTAAACTTCTTTTAGTTTCTCCCACATAAAATTTATTACATTCACATCTAATAGCATAGATCACCCCTTCACTTTTACATGTAAAACTTTCTTTCATTTCAAATTTTTACCATTAATTTCTTCAAAAGTTTTGGTTATATATTGGCAAATAGAACATTTGCCACATGGCTTAGTGCCTGTGTCCAAATGTAAATTCCCTATTACCTCACTTGGTCTTTTGTAGGTCTCACATGTCCACAATTGTTTATTTATTTGTTTGTTTTTGTTGACATAGTGTCCCTATCCAGACAATATTTGTCCAGAGTATTGGTGTTGAGGAGTGCATGAAATGTTAAGCCTGGTCATATGGCATGGTACCTCTGAGGGCAGTGACAACTATCACTGCAGCTCATAGTGGCAATAAGAACTTCTTGCAGATACACATTAACCAATGCTGTGGCAACCACAATATTTTTCCCAGTTCAGTGGTATGAACATAGAAATTTGTGTTGTGTTTATTAAGACTAATGTTGGAGCTCTGCATTGTGGAATTTATATATTTCTGGATCACTCTGTCATCTTTATTCACCGCATTAGCATACACAGCAATGCTCATTTTAATATTTTTTTCATTACCATCTGATTATAAGGTCATTAGCATATACCACAGCCTTCTCTGCCATCAGTATATGTGCCTCTAAATCCAATGCACCCTGTGAGTGTCTGCTCCCTCTGCAAAATGACTCACACTAATGCAACTATATTTTCTGAATCCCAGCCTCTATCTACAATACATACATATCTATATATATATATACATATATATATATACATATATATATATATATATATATATATATATATATAAATATAGATATAGATATATATATATATATATATATATATATATATATATATATATATATATATATATATATATACATACATATACAGATATGTATTGGTATATATGCATAAGATGTACTATGTGTTGCATTGTACTGATTAGATTTAACATTAACACTATACTGTCCATGTCATAGGCTATTTACACAAAAATCAAAACTTTTATACAGAATAAAACAATATTTTTAATAATGGAACTTTTCAGTCAGTGGACTTTTTAAATTATTTTTTTTTAACTTTGGAACATTCCATATATCTGTTAAGATTCATCAGCAGTCTATCGTAATGTGAAAATTTAAAAAGATCATTTGTACCAGACTTTTATTCTTGTTTCTGGGACAGTTTTACGGCAGCATCATTCTGGCATCTCTTTCTCTCTCTGCAATGCACACAATTTAATGTCTCCATTTCTGTGTGAAAGGACTGGTTGTAGCTCTGCTGATAGCATGGCTTCCTGACCTTTGCCTTTGATATAGTTACCTTATGAAAATGTTTCTGACTTCTTACATATAGCTTATTGTCTTCTTTCTTTCTGATGAACTAAAATGAATCTGCATTTAGCTGCTTTACCAGTAACTTCAGCTTCATGATAGAGAATTTCCCAAGGCTTTTCGATTCCAGTTTTATACTCAACCAATAAATCCTTTTTTTTTCTTTTAATTTTAGTTCTTGTCATTTTTGGCATTTCTTTCTCTGCTGACTGCATTCCATCATTTCTTTTACTTTAACTTGATTTTGAAGCATCAGCAATATAGTCAAAGAAGGCAGTCTGCTGTTAAACTTTTCTTGTATTAACAGATGAGCTAATGTGAGACTGAGTCCCCGCAGTAATTTGAGAGAGTGTGCAGGCTCTCTGCAACATTTTTTTTAAGTAAGTGCCTTTAAGGCATGCTGTATAGAGTATTCCTGACATCTAGTGTTTCCCCAAACCATGTCTTCAGTGTTCCCCCAAACCATGGCTTCAGTGTTCTCTTGGTGTCTAGTATTCCCCCAAACCATGACTTCAGTGTTCTCCTCATGTCTAGTGTTCCCCTATTCCAGTTAAATTTACATGTCCTCAACACTTCTCCTGATATAACTACATGTACCCCAAACAGAAATCTATATTTCAGCTTCTCATCAGTCCCTACAAACACTATTAGGGAATGTCTCCTCAAGCTTAAGCCCTGCACTCTTATTTCAGAAAACCTACCAACAGAGTATCTGAAACTATGTTCTGATGTCATATCCTATCCACCTTTCATCCTGCTTAACTAGTACATAAGAGAAAACTAAGTCTGTATGATATGGAAAAAGTCCTACATCATTCCACAGTACAATGGAGGAAATTCTATTGAACTTTTTTCAGACCAATTACCATTCTCTCACCACTTGCCCAAATCCTTGAAAAATGCATATAAACACAGCTCTTCAAGTACCTAACAACACATAATTTTCTATCCTGTTTTCAACATGGCTTCTACCTCCTTCATAGCACCTCCACTGCACCGTTACATTTCATCTCTACCATCAGCAAAAACTGAAACCTTGGCAGCCTAGTATGTGCTGTGTTTATTTATCTTTCCAAGGAATGTTGTACTGTCTCTCACTCTATCCTACTTCAAAATCTATCCTCTTTTAGCCTTTAAGAGTCTTGCCTTAAGTTTAACAACTACTTGTCCCTATGTGAACAAGCAGTGAAATGGCAAAATAACTTCTCCTTTCACCCTCTGCATGTTGCAGTTCCTGTGGGATTTATTCTTGGCCCCTACTTTTCAATCTTTTCATAAATTACATTTGTGCAGTTCAAAAGCGTGGCACTCTCATGCAGTATTTTGATGACCCCATGCTTATCTGTGTGGAGAAAAACTTAGACACACTACAGAAGGTAACTCGGGAATCCTTAACATTCATCTAAAACTGGCTTTGCAAATCCCAACTTTTCTTCAGTCCTAAAAATTCCCCAGTCAGCCTATTAACTTTTAAACAGGTAAACAATAAACATCCTTTCAACAGAACTTCAGCCAGCAATACCAAGAATGAGCTGGTAACTCATGCCAAGTTATGGGGTGCTTTCGTAAATGAAAACTTAAAGTAAGGACTCTACATAAAAGAATTTATCAAAACTACCAAAGACTCTTTATACAGGATTGTACATAACCTAACAGATTATTCCACTACTTTTCCATTACCCACACTCCTCTATGTCTCTACAGTGCTGGTAAGCCTAAATACTGCCTAGACAATCTTCTAAACCAATGATACAATACAATTGCTAAATTTGCTTCTTACAAACCATACAAAAAACATTGCTGGCTGGGAATCAAACAGCTGAATTGGCTAGAGCTACACTGAATCGACTGATATAGCCAACATCCTGGCAGACAGGTTCAGTGCAAACTTCACCTCCCTCTCACCCCCAAAAGGGCCCATAACTATACCAGAAGAATGTACTGCCCCTGAAATCACAGACATAGGTTAAAACAGCCCTCTCCAAAGCCAAAAACACAGCATCAATGGGACCGGAGGGTGTCCCAGGCTGCGTCCTAAAAGAGCTCAAAGATGAACTAACCCCTCACTTAAACACACTGTTTAAACTCATCCTCTCCACAGGCTACGTGCCCACCGAGTGGTGCACAGCAACAGTTATTCCACTCCACAAAGGTTGAGCCACAAAGGACCCTGGGAACTATTGCCCTACAAGCCTGACTAGCTTGGTGTGCAAAGCTATGAAGCGCATCATCATGGAACTCATTAACAAAGACATTGGAAACCTCCAAACACTGGACCCTACCCAGTTTGACTTTGTTAAGGGCAGATCATGCCTCCTAAACCTGGTGGACTTCTTTGAGACAGTTACCAAGGCTATAGATGAGGGAAAGGTGGTCCACACAGCCTACCAAGAACTCGCAAAGGCCTTCAACACCATTCCCACT